>NW_020864724.1:0-92546 GCF_003713205.1 Coffea eugenioides
ACCGTTGGAAGAGCCTTTTTTGGAGCATTCTTCACCTTCTATAAAACACCCCAAGCACAAGAAACATGGGACTTTTGCAACACAATATACAAGCTTACATGAAGATTTTTGAGTAGAAAGATTCTTTGTGTTGTAAAGGGTTGGAATTGGGTGTGAGTGCTCAATGAAGGTTATTCTCTTAGAGAGTATTAAACTTGTGAAGGTGACCTTCACTATGAAGTGGTAAAACCCTTGTGAAAGGTTGATCATTTGTATAAAATAGTCTTAATTGGGTGAGTGATCTTCAAGTGTAGTTTGAGGGGTTAACTAGAATCTGTGTAAAACCTTGCGTACAAAGGTGTGTGGGGTGGAAGGAGTGACCTTCACTTGTACATCTTGGTTAGCATTCGCCATCAATTGAAGAGGCTATTTGGTTTGAATTGGTTGCATCTATCCTTTCTCTTTATTAAGTTTTCTTTATTGTGCTTAATTGATATATTTTGTGCATCATTGTGAATTTGTTTGTACTCATTGGGTTGCGCCCGGGCATACACTATTATAGTCATTAGCCTCAATTCCACCATCATAGATAACACAACATCATGATCACAATTAACCAGAAAATTCATCATAAATTGAAACTTCACCAATTCCTCTCAAACCAAGAAATAACACCACAAATTCATCCTTTAGCTACCATTAAGCACAATTAAGCCTTATTAAGTGTAGGAGGAAGTTAATCACCATCACTAGTAACAGAGAGGGAGAGTTGGTTGGACACTTAGCTTCCTTAAACACAAAAACACTTACTAGCACCAAATGGAGGGATTTTATGGAGTAGAAACAAGATCAAATGGTTGGATGATTACACTCAAGCAAGATGGAAGCAAGAATCTTGGAGAGTTTTTCTTTCTTCTTAGCTAGAGAGGGCCGGCCACAATGGTGAAGAAAAGAGTGATTTTTGTGGTAATTTTGAGATATTTAATCAATTGGGAAGAAAGGTCAAAAGGTCAAATAAGTCAAATAAGTGACCACCACTCTTAAGGTGACACTTGTCACTTCATTAATGCATTCCTATCCTTCTTTTTCCCTCTCACATCAATCACTTCAGCTCCTCTAATTATCTCTTAAAACCTGATAAATTTCACCCAGTATCCGGAACTTATCCTAATTGGTCGAATTTTTCCGAACTTTTCGCCCTAGTCGGGTCCCACATCCGGTATACACTCTTAATTTCTCAAAACCTATTTGATACTAGAAAAATCATCCAAAAACTATATCTGCTCCTTAAAAATATCTAGAAAATTTCCCTACTAAAGAAAACGCAGAAAACAAGCCATTAAATAAATAAAACCCTAGAAAATGGGAAAAGTACGGGTTCTCACACTTATACTTTTCGGGGCGTCACAATCTCCCCTCCTTAAAAGAATGTCGTCCTCGACATTCCATCTTGTACCAATCAAGTCGAGACATCCCGCAAGAATCACTAAAAACCAAACCCACAGTCCGGCATCCTAAACTTCAAGCCTAGGATACACTACAGAGATCTGAAGCCTAAGCTCTGATACCAACTGTGACAGTTCTCAGGGTCACATCACAAGGTACCTATCAGCTTGCCACCCGCACGCGGGCATCCCCTACGGAGAGTTTCGCTTCGTGACTCTTCACGAACGAGAGGCTCGGGGCTTTTCCAGTAAAAGGACGTAGAGTCCCAACCGTCGGCATATGGCTCTGATACCAACTGTGACAGCCCCACCTCCCCCAAAGGCGAACCAGAGGGTTCGGCGGGCCGCCTGCCCGGCTCTCGCCGGGACTCAGTCGTTCACTAAAGTCCTCAAATGAATTACAGGAATAAACCTCAAATATACATCACATGGTCCACAAATATACATCCAAGTCTCCAAGCGGAAATAATTCTCAACTATACATAAAATGATTCCACATCCAAACGGTACAAAATATAACAATTCCAACTAAGCCATCCAATCACGTGAATAAGCACAACAAGTCCTTCCTTCGCCTTGAGCCCTGTGGAGGGGAATAAAATATTTTTGGGGTGAGCTAGAAGCTCAGCGAGTAACCAGAAAATCAGTAATCAAATCGGTTTAACAATATTTCTTTTCAATGATGTCATAAATCAAATGATAAGTCCAGAAACAATTACAACATTTACAAAACATTAAATATGGAGTATCAATAATTCAAGAAACATGTACAATGGAAAGCGATAGTAACATTCATGAAAAGATACGTTCGTTCTCCTGTCATTTCCTTTTTTTTTCATTTGAAATTGCATCATTTTCCACCAACCTCCACCAACCTACAAAGGTAATACTCGAGTATACCAAACGTTCACCCAGGTCCCTAATCGCCCGACCGAATCCGTTTCTGGCTCGAGACGACCGGTAACAAGGGGCAATGGCCAGTTCAGCCCAAAAGGCTTACATTCATGCGCAAGTAGCATTTAATCATTTATCATGAAAATTTCACATTGATTTAGGTCGAGTGCGATAAAATACACACTCGCCTAGAAAGCTCGTTTTGGAAATCATTCAAAGCACGTAACACGTTGTCAATCAATAATACAAGTCATGAAGTCAAGGAAATATATCAAACAAGGAACACTTTCATATAAGCACGCATGATATGCAAGAAAACAGTTCAAAAGTAGCTTTGGAAACAGTTCAAAAGTAAATAATGTAAGAAACATTTCACAAGTACTTTGAAAATAGTTTAGGGTCACTCACCTCCATGGCTCAGAAACCATCCATCATATATCATTGCCTTGCTCAAATCCGAGTCTTAGATCACAAACTCAATGCAAACAAATCCCTTCAAAGTTCGGACAGCACTTCCCCTAAATTCTTTACTTTTCCAGCCATCAAGGCTTCATTATTTCCTCAGCCAGTCCCAAAGGTACACACACAACAACAAGTTCATCTAATAGTCATTCAGCAAGTTCCAAGTAGTACTAGTACAAGTCAAACTAGGGAAAAGTCCGGAAATGAAAATTAAGCTCAAAACCAGAAAAATAGTTTTGACGTCATTTTGCGGTAATGGTACCAAAGGCGCTACGATGGTCGGATGAAGGTACAAGACCCACCATTTCGAAGCTAAGGAACAGGGCTACAACAATGTAGAAGGTCACTCAGTCCAAATCCCAGCACAACTAAGTCAAATATGCCAAATAACAAACCAGAACCGTACTTGCAGGTTTACAAATTACACTATGCTGTAATCAGTACAACTCAGTCTAAACAGGTCCAAATGCAGAAATTCCAAAGGAATATGGTACCTAGCACATCAAGATACATTTCATCAGAAGACCTCAACACCCAAATCCAAAACAATTCCAGTCAAAACAACCTATTTCAGACACAGTTCTAACATCCTGATGAACCCAGAACAGCAATAGTAATTTCAGCTTATCTCATTCTACACTACTCCAATTGACCTGAAATTTTACAGGAAACCTTAAAACATCAATACCTACAACTTTCATGTTTTCATCCAAGGCCAATTCGGCCTCTAACCATATGATACAAAACCGGACAGAAAGGGGGTTATGAAACCCTAACTTTCTCAAATTCCTTCCAAACCCAAAATTGGTTACAATTACCAATCATGTACACCTACTATAGTCATTAGCCATCAATTCCAACCATCATAGATAACCACAACATCATGATCACAATTAAACCAGAAAATTCATCAATAAATTGAAAACTTCACCAATTCCTCTCAAACCAAGAAATAAACCACAAATTCATCACTTTAGCTACCATTAAGCACAACTTAAGCTTCATTAAGTGTAGGAGGAAGTTCAATCACCACTCACCTAGTAAACAAGAAAGGGAGAGTTGTTGGACACCTTAGCTTCCTTAAACACTTCCTTAAACACTTCACCAAATCACTTTCTAGTACCAAATGGAGAGATTTTATGGAGTAGAAACAAGATCAAATGGTTGGATGATTACACTCAAGCAAGATGGAAGCAAAAATCTTGGAGATTTTTTCTTTCTTCTTAGCTAGAGAGGGCCGGCCACAATGGTGAAGAAAAGAGTGATTTTTGTGGTAATTTTGAGATATTTAATCAATTGGGAAGAAAGGTCAAAAGGTCAAATAAGTCAAATAAGTGACCACCACTCTTAAGGTGACACTTGTCACTTCATTAATGCATTCCTATCCTTCTTTTTCCCTCTCACATCAATCACTTCACCTCCTCTAATTATCTGTTAACACCTGATAAATTTCACCCAGTATCCGGAACTTATCCTAATTGGTCGAATTTTTCCGAACTTTTCGCCCTAGTGGGTCCCACATCCGGTATACACTCTTAATTTCTCAAAACCTATTTGATACTAGAAAAATCATCCAAAAACTATATCTGCTCCTTAAAAATATCTAGAAAATTTCTCTACTAAAGAAAACGCAGAAAACAAGCCATTAAATAAATAAAACCCTAGAAAATGGGAAAAGTACGGGTTCTCACACTTATACTTTTCGGGGCGTCACAATCTCCCCTCCTTAAAAGAATGTCGTCCTCGACATTCCATCTTGTACCAATCAAGTCGAGACATCCCGCAAGAATCACTAAAAACCAAACCCACAGTCCGGCATCCTAAACTTCAAGCCTAGGATACACTACAGAGATCTGAAGCCTAAGCTCTGATACCAACTGTGACAGTTCTCAGGGTCACATCAAAAGGTACCTATCAGCTTGCCACCCGCACGCGGGCATCCCCTACGGAGAGTTTCGCTTCGTGACTCTTCACGAACGAGAGGCTCGGGGCTTTTCCAGTAAAAGGACGTAGAGTCCCAACCGTCGGCATATGGCTCTGATACCAACTGTGACAGCCCCACCTCCCCCAAAGGCGAACCAGAGGGTTCGGCGGGCCGCCTGCCCGGCTCTCGCCGGGACTCAGTCATTCACTAAAGTCCTCAAATGAATTACAGGAATAAACCTCAAATATACATCACATGGTCCACAAATATACATCCAAGTCTCCAAGCGGAAATAATTCTCAACTATACATAAAATGATTCCACATCCAAACGGTACAAAATATAACAATTCCAACTAAGCCATCCAATCACGTGAATAAGCACAACAAGTCCTTCCTTCGCCTTGAGGCGGACCTGGAGGGAAAATATTTTTTGGGACAGTGAGCCGGTGAGCCAGAAGCTCACCGAGTAACCAGAAAATCAGTAATCAAATCGTTTTAACAATATTTCTTTTCAATGATGTCATAAATCAAATGATAAGTCCAGAAACAATTACAACATTTACAAAACATTAAATATGGAGTATCAATAATTCAAGAAACATGTACAATGGAAAGCGATAGTAACATTCATGAAAAGATACGTTCGTTCTCCTGTCATTTCTTTTTTTTTTTTCATTTGAAATTGCATCATTTTCCACCAACCACCACCAACCTACAAAGGTAATACTCGAGTATACCAAACGTTCACCCACGTCCCTAATCCCCCGACCGAGTCGTTTCTGCTGGACGACGCGGTAACAAGGGGCAAATGGCCAGTTCAGCCCAAAAGGCTTACATTAATGCGCAAGTAGCATTTTATCATTTATCATGAAAAATTTCACTTGACTTTAGGTCGAGTGCGATACAAATACACACTCGCCTTAGAAAGCTCGGTTTTGGAAATCATTCAAACACGTAACACGTTATCAATCACATAATACAAGTCATGAAGTCAAGGAATATATCAAACAAGGAACACTTTCATATAAGCACTGCATGATCCTGCAAGAAAACAGTTCAAAAGTAGCTTCGGAAACAGTTCAAAAGTAAATAATGTAAGAAACATTTCACAAGTACTTTGGAAATAGTTTAGGGTCACTCACCTCCATGGCTCAGAAACCATCCATCATATATCATTGCCTTGCTCAAATCCGAGTCTTAGATCACAAACTCAATGCAAACAAATCCCTTCAAAGTTCGGACAGCACTTCCCCTAAATTCTTTACTTTTCCAGCCATCAAGGCTTCATTATTTCCTCAGCCAGTCAACACAACAACAACAAGTTCATCTAATAGTCATTCAGCAAGTTCCAAGTAGTACTAGTACAAGTCAAACTAGGGAAAAGTCCGGAAAATTAAGCTCAAAACCAGAAAAATAGTTTTGACGTCATTTTGCGGTAATGGTACCAAAGGCGCTACGATGGTCGGATGAAGGTACAAGACCCACCATTTCGAAGCTAAGGAACAGGGCTACAACAATGTAGAAGGTCACTCAGTCCAAATCCCAGCACAACTAAGTCAAATATGCCAAATAACAAACCAGAACCGTACTTGCAGGTTTACAAATTACACTATGCTGTAATCAGTACAACTCAGTCTAAACAGGTCCAAATGCAGAAATTCCAAAGGAATATGGTACCTAGCACATCAAGATACATTTCATCAGAAGACCTCAACACCCAAATCCAAAACAATTCCAGTCAAAACAACCTATTTCAGACACAGTTCTAACATCCTGATGAACCCAGAACAGCAATAGTAATTTCAGCTTATCTCATTCTACACTACTCCAATTGACCTGAAATTTTACAGGAAACCTTAAAACATCAATACCTACAACTTTCATGTTTTCATCCAAGGCCAATTCGGCCTCTAACCATATGATACAAAACCGGACAGAAAGGGGGTTATGAAACCCTAACTTTCTCAAATTCCTTCCAAACCCAAAATTGGTTACAATTACCAATCATGTACACCTACTATAGTCATTAGCCATCAATTCCAACCATCATAGATAACCACAACATCATGATCACAATTAAACCAGAAAATTCATCAATAAATTGAAAACTTCACCAATTCCTCTCAAACCAAGAAATAAACCACAAATTCATCACTTTAGCTACCATTAAGCACAACTTTCATGAAGATCACTTGGTCAAATTTCCAGTGTAACCTAATCAAATTCCCAGTTCACCGAACCAGGTTCCAACTAATCGGCTAATTAACCGTACTACATTTAAATGGCCATATCTCAGGCTACCAAAGTCCGTTTAAGGCGTTCTTTGAGGCGTTTAAAAGCTAAGACAGAGTACTAAAACTTTCATGTTTTGGAAAATGGCTAAATCAGCACTGAATAAACACAGTCAATTGGATGAACTGTCCAAAATGGATCACTGGAAATATCCTAGGGCAGCGAGGATATTTTGGTCTTTTCACAGGCTACGTTGCTCCGATTGAGCTGAAATTTTGTAGACACCATAAAATATCATTATATACAACTTTCATGTTTTATTCTAAGCCTAATTTGGCCTCTAACATGATGCAATAAAACCGGACAGAATGGGCTAAAATTTTCCAGAAATCTGGAATTTTTCGTTTTCAATGCAACCTTTCTTGATTTCTTGCTCCAATCATCACTACAACCACTTATATAAGCTTAGATACAACATATATCATCCATATAGCAAGTATAGGCAGCAAATACCTCAAACCCTAACTCACATATATCACCTTTAAATCATCATAACAACTTGTATCACTACTAATCCAACCACAACATGAATTATACAACAACTTAAACCAAAATAAAAGAACCAAAGCCATGGTTTAGCCTTATACCTCAACAAATGAAGCTTGCAAGAGTAATACTTCACCTCCTCATGGAATTCTTGGTTCCCCTAGCTTCTCAAGCTCACAACTCACACTTTAATCGGTTTAGAATTTTAATTCCTCACTTGGATGGCTCAACTCAAGAAGAAGGAAGTTTGTTTCTTGCTCTCTCTTTCTCCTCTCTTTGTCTCGGCCAAGCAGCAGGAAAATGAAGGGAAATTGAAGCCAACAAGATGATAAGAAGGTTGGGCTTAGCTTGGTCAAGGAGCCATAGGGGTGTGACACTTGTCACCATCAAAGCCAACAAAAATTTCTTTTTCTTTCCTTGCATTTTTAGCCCTAAAATTCGGTCAAAGCTAGCTGGAAAATGAGAGGATATTTTGCTCAAATATTAATGAGCTTATATGGTAAGAAAGTGGTGGTCAAGCGGTGTGTTAAATCGGTAGAGCATGGTTCACGGCGGTTCACACCGTTTTTCCTTAAATCACACGTACTAGGGTTTTTACTTCCTATTCACTAACTTTTTATCATTTCTTCTAATCACATATTATTTCTCACCCAAAAGTCACTCTTAAGCACCAAATTTGATCCTCGCTCCGTACCGGATAATTACACGACGGATACACGAAAAACCCTATTTCACTTCGAATTGAAATCGGAAAGGAAAACCCTAATTTCCTATGATCATTGGCACTTTTTCTAGGGTGATTAAGTAGCAATATGGTATAGAATAATAATTTTCAAATAAAAGGAAATTTTCAAGAAATATGTAAGGAATTTGCAAGTCCTCACACCTTTAATTAGCGCCACAACAAGGCTCGAATACGAGTCATAAACCGAATCCACATATCACTAGAGTAAAATCATATGGAACGTATAAGTGCAAAATCAAACTAGGACATATGCGAAAACGAAGTTTGGGTTAGAAAACAAAAGACAGGTTTGCTGTTGCTTAGCGGAATTAATGCAACTGAAGCTATCCTTGTCAGATTGAGGTGTAATTTACACCGTTTCGAAGCTAAGGAAAAGGGCTACAATGTTGAAGAAGGCCACTCAGTCCAGTTTGTAGTGCAACTAGGTCAAAATGTCAATGTACCAAACCAGAACCGCATAAACAGGTTAACAAACCGCATTCTGGTTAAATAACCATAATTCAGGCTACCTAAGTCCAATTCAAGTGATTCCAAAGCCATACGAAAGCTAAGAT
Organism: Coffea eugenioides; assembly: GCF_003713205.1. Taxonomy (NCBI): domain Eukaryota; kingdom Viridiplantae; phylum Streptophyta; class Magnoliopsida; order Gentianales; family Rubiaceae; genus Coffea; species Coffea eugenioides. The sequence goes on from NW_020864724.1 coordinate 8,784, forward strand.
ACCAATATATATTTCTTAAGAAGACATCAACAACCAAATCAGTCGTATTCCCAATCAAATTAACCAATTACCAAAGCTGAATTTCAGTTTCGGACAGAAACAGGACAGCAGGGGTATTTCAGTCTTTTTACAGGCTACGTTGCTCCGATTGAGTTGAAATTTTGCAGGAAACTATAAAATACCATCCTATACAACTTTCATGTTTTAACCCAAGGCTAATTCGGCCTTTAACTAGGTCCAACAGTGCCAGAATATGCCGGAATAGTGAGGAATTGGAACCCTAACCAGGAAATTTTGGTTCAAAGCGGAAATTTTCCGCAAATAGCTACAACTTACACCCTCTAGCTTTGTTTTAGATCATTTCCAACCATCATCCAAGACCACACCATAATAATCATATGAAAACAGGAAAATCATGATTAAATAGAAAAATGCACCAAATTCCACCAAAAGTCATGAAACAACACCTTAATCCATCACTTCATCTCACATAAGTCAATAATCAAACATTATTGACAAGAAAGAAAGGTCCCTTAGTTACTCACCTTCACAACCCAAGAAAAGGAGCAACTGAGCACCTTAATCCTCCTAACCACTTCACTAATCAACTCACAACCACTCACTTAAGGGTTTTTATAGAGCAAATACAAGATTAAATGGTTGGAATTGAAGATTGAACAAGATTGGAGCTAGAAATTTGGAGAGGTTTTCCTTTCTTTTTCCTTGAAGATGGCCGGCCACAAGAAGCTTGGAAATGAAGAGATTTTGGTCAATTTTTGATTTATTTGGTAAAATGGTAAAAGAGTGAATAGTGGTCAAAAGTAAGACTTAATCTCCAAGTGACACTTGTCACTTTCAATTAATACTTGGTTATCCTTTTGTCCCTCTCACACCAATTCATCTAGTAACCTCTAGTTATCTCTTAACACCTGCTAAATTAATCCCGGTATACGAAACTTAACCTAACTGGCCGAATTTTACCGAACTTTCCGCACTAGCGGGTCCCACGCCCGGTATACACTTCTAAAATCTCATAAACTAACTTATACTCATAAAACGAGTTAGAAAATTTCCTAAGAAAGAAATTACAGAAAAACGTGTGATTAAATAAAATAAAACCCTAGAAAATACGAAAATTTACGGGTTCTCACACTTAACAGTTAAACACATAATGACCATAGAGTAAACATGTCATAAAACTATTCAACTCACGTACTCCTATATGGAACACTCACCAATTCAAAACATGTGAGTAAGTACTCAAACAAGTGTTTAGGCGTCCGCTTTGAGTTCCTCTTGAAGGTGCCCTTGAGCGCCTGAGCAAATAATAATTAACTTCACTCACAATCATGCATTTACCAAGAAAGGATGCACACTCATTTAGACTAAATCAAAGTCTTAAAAGAGATCTTCAATTCTCTCAACTCGAGGTTCAAGAGTGAAGTTTTAAAGTCCGAAGAGAGACTAGCATCTTCCATGAAATCGAGTTCAAAACGTTCAATCGATATCGAGAAAAGAAGTCAAGTTCCCGAAATTGCATTTTCTAAGTAATCAGCAAATTTCAGCTTTCTGGAAAATCAAATCTGGAGTTTGACACGTCGAAAAATGGAAAACTTTACACCGTTCGAAATACTAAAAGTTCCTAGAAGACATTTTTCCAAGATTATAAACGGAAGACATTCAAATTTCAGCCCAAAGTGGCTGACTTGAACCTATAAGACAGTTTCAGTCTTAGTTTTCGGCAAACTTTGGAAATTCGGCAAAATTCACAGAAAGTGAACTAGCCTCCAAAATTTGTAACACAATATGAAGTCCAAACAAGGTTTCAAACAGGACAAACGGAACTAAATTTGGAGTTTTGAGCATTGATATATAATAGTCTGAAGTTGGCTGGAATTTGGGCACAAATCAGAAATTTTCCAGATTTGAAAAGCAAATTTTGTAGCACCATTTGGATATCGAAAGGTTGTTGAAATAACACCAAATTTTGTACACTTAAACCTCTATATGTGGACTACCCCTGTATCAAATTTCATGCAAAAACTTACCTGGGAAGGTAGTTAACAAAACGACTGAAGTTCATAAAATGTTTCAATGCAAATCTGTCTTCTTGCTTTCCTTTCTTTTCAAAACATTTTGCACAATGAAATCAGTCCCAATTCAATTCGTTTTTGAAACCAAGGTCCTATAAACATATATTATACATTTGGTAGGTGATTGACACCAGAATTTTCGAAACAACATGTTCCAAATCAAATTAGACCAGTCGGCTAGCAAGAAAGAAGGATTTTCAAGATTTCCAGCTTTACTGCAGTTTGAAAATTGAACCATAACTCACTCAATACAACTTAAAATTGAGAATGGTCAGTGGCGTTGGAAACTAGATTCAAAAGTATACATTTCATCAGAAGAAGTCGTTCTGAAAATCAGTTCATAGGTAGTTCAAATTTAAGCGACAAGACACAGCTTACCACTGTCATTCGAACAGAATAGCAGAACAGAACAGGAAACTTTGGTGAATCATTACGGATCACTCAGTTTGAACTAGATGGTGCATTTTATACCGTTGGAAAGCTACAAATGTCTAGTTTCAAATGCCATAAACTACACTCGATTTTGACTTTTGTACAGAGAGATATGTTCAATTAAAGAGATACTGTTCATCAGCCCAGAACACGTTTTCCAGTTTGCCTTTCATTTCGAAATTTCAACTTTTACTCAACCAAATCAATTGATTTTTGGTAGAAACTTTCTACACATCCTATACAACATATCTACATCAGATTCAAGGTCATTTGAGCATCAAAAATTCGAACCAAAGCTTCAACAGGGCAGATTTTCGGCTGAGCTTCCTATGCAATTCCTTTGGTTTTCCTTTCACTTTTCCAACAAATCTCATCTTGTTTATCACATAATTAACACAAAAAACACTTATCATCATCATATCAGTCCTATATCATCAAGGTAGGAATTCATAGAGCCCACTCCAACAATTTAAGCCCAACAACAACAATAGCAATGAAGCTACAAACTTCCTAGCAAAGATCAACCCACTAAATCCAAGATTAGATGGTTGGATGATTACCTCCTCTTCCTTTGAGTGAAATCAGAAATTTTGCACCTCTAAGACCTCAAGACAAACCGTGAGATGATGCTTCCTTCCTAGTCCAAGTGAATCTCCAAGTGAAGTGGAAGTTGTGTGGTGAATTTGAGTGAGAAATGGTAGCACAAAGTGAGGTGAAATGAAGTGGAGCTTTCCTTCTTCTTCCTCGGAGAATTTCGGCCAGCAAGATGAGAGGAGAGAGAGTGTGCAGCTGATAACTAAAGCTTCTCTTTGAAGCTTGGATACTTGGGGCCAAAGTTTGTCTCAAAAGCCAACTACTAATAGTTTCGCGCGCGCGCGTTTCGTGTCTGTTTTCTCTCGGGTTTGTTTCACTTGTGCACTATACCTTTAATGTACTTCCTTTAACATTATAATTATTCACTCTTAATAGTCTAGAATAAGTTTCTTAATCTCCACTTAGCTGTTCCGGCTCGATATACGTGAATTTTCGATTCGCGCGCGATAAAGCGAAATTTTTTGAACTCATTCACCACTAATGCCTCAATTAACTTTTCTTAGTCTATTATTATTCATTCTTAATTCTCCAAGACTAATGCACTCTCGGATCGAATTTACCTTGAAAAACGTGTACTCACTATTCCTTACCGAACGAGCCTCCGAAAAATAAATTTTTCTAACGAAACGTTTTAAAAACGTAAGTGAGACATTGTTTCATGTAAATGGATTTAAAATGGGTGAATAAATAATTAATTAAGCCATTAAAATAAGTAAAAATTCGGGTCCTGACATCGTCGCCTTCCACCCCTCCAGTTGACATCGATAGGGAGCTGGCGGGTGAGTTGTCCATGTGACTTATTTGAAATGGACCATGTGACTTATTTGAAATGTTTTGATACGTTAGTATATACAAACGAGTTGAATCCTTTATGACCTCAAAGATTTATGTATGTGACACGTGAAATGAAATTTTTGACAAGTAAAGCTCAGAGCAGTCATGGAATAGACGGTAGGACTATAGTTGTAAGGCCCGAAGACAACCAATGAGACAGTTGATAAGAAAGCACAAGTGCTTGTGAGTAGAAGAGATAAACAAATTAAAGATCATAAATGTAACAATTAGTAAATAAAAAGGAAAGAGTTGCAAACCAATTAACTACCCAACTCCTCTTGAGCTTGTAGATTAATTGAGACAAGCTACTTCAAGTTGATGAATTATAATCACTCTTGTGTACAAAGGAAGGTTCACCTCCTCCTTGCCCCGAACTCCACTCGGTCAAGCCAGGACGTTTTACTATCCCTCAGGACAACCCTCACAGAGCTACACTCATGAAAGATTCACTCACAAATGAAAAGCTTACAATGAACCTCACACCAGTAAGACTACAAATCTAGCTTTGGAGACTATTTTCTAGCTAAAATATCTCTTGAGATCTTGTAAACAAAGTGTGCAAAAGTTATCTGAAGTATCTGACCAACCACTATTTATATAGGACCAAGAAAGTGCCTCATTAAAGCATCCAACGGATAGAAAGTAGCTGAATAGTCAACTAGCCGTTGGGGACGTCGGACGTCCGACAGATTAATCACCGTCCGATCCCATCGTCCGAAAATCAGCCAAGTTGTCGTTCGGACGTCCGATGGTATTTTATCGTCCGAGCTTCTGTGTCCGAACGTCGTCCAGAGAGTTATCAAATCTTCGTGGAATTTTTAGGACGTCCGATGAGATTGATGTGCGTCCGATCCTTCAGGACGTCCGATGCTTCCTTACGAGCGTTCGACAGAGTTTCCTTCTTGATGTTCTTCATCCTTTCGGACGTCCGATCCTGACTATTTGAGCGTCCGACAGTTTCAGCATACTTAGTCCCCTTTCAATTGCACTTGTTCATGGAATCAAACAACTTCAAAACTGAAAGTATATCTTGAAGAAATATTAGTATCATCCATTTGTTTTGTAAACATCAAAAGATAGGGATCAAGATCAACAATAGTCCTGTCTAACCGCCATGGTAGCCTGGTATAAAGTCCGGCCGATTGGCGAGACCATGGTACCCTGGTATAAAGTCCGGCCGATTGGCGAGGTCATGGTAGCCTGGTATAAAGCCCAGCCGATATAAAGCCCAGCCGACTGACAAGGTCAGGGTAGCCTGGTATAAAGTCCAGGCGATTGACCCATGTATGAAATGAGACCAATCGGTAGTCATGAAACCTATTGATCGCCCACCTAGAAGGGGTAAAATCTCTAGGCTGAGTTCTCAGTAGCCGGTCATTGCATGTACTTGTTATGAGCAGATCTGAAAGAAGATTTACGAACGGTTATGGAATGATTTATGAACTGGTCTGAAATGAGACTTGCGAACTGATATGAATTGTTTTATGATTGGTTATGAAGAGACTTGTGAATTGAGACGAAATGATTTATGGCTTTATGATTTTCCATGCTCATTTACCAATAAGATGCTTTTAAATGGCTTGCCACTTGTTACTACTGATTATTTTACAAATGACGTTACTTTCAAAATTATGGAGGTGGTCGATGCGCAAATGATTTGATTTGTACCTATGTATATATATTTATAAAGTTACGAGTACATGGTCCAACAGAGGGGTAAATATTACCTACTGAGCGATGTATCGCTCAACCCACTTCTTACCATTTTTTGCATATTCTGAAGAGTATGAGTTGGTTTACGTAGAAGACCCTGAGGATGACTTTTATTAATTTTAGATGATTAGATGTTGGCAGGCTAGCTACTCTAGTTGTTAGCTTCATTTACTTTTGTTTCCGTGGTTTCAATTAGAGAATAAATGTACGAACGTCTTGGGTATTCGTAGCCTACCTTTTATATGAGATGTGTACCGCACTTTGTTTAATTATATTATATTGTTTTAGTACTGTTAAAGTTAAGCTAGTTAATGTAGCCTTGTATTCTTGAGTGGGACTTGGGAGTACGGCGGATGTCATGTGACGAGCACGTGCGGGCTCGGGGCGTGACATTTTTAGTTGTATCAGAGCCTAGGTTATATGGTCCGGAAGTATGTGAAATAGTTTTTGAGGTATTAGGGGTTTTGAGAATTGAAATGAGATGAAAAGAAAAAGAGGATTAAAGGAAATAAGAGATTCGTGTGATTTTTAATGTTATCAAAGTGTAGGTTGTGCGATCTAGATGTATGTTGAATGATATTTGTAATATTAGTGATTTTAGAAAATGGGAATGAGGTTGGATAGAATATGGTGAAATAAGAGATTTTCATAATATTTAATGATAACAGAGTTTGAGGTACGATTTACTCTTTAGATGAAGTATACCCTAGGAAATGATCAATTGTGATTAAATAAACAGGCTTGAAAATTTGCATGTGTGAATAGTTGAAATGGTACAATTGGTGTTTATGATGTCCTTTTATTGGATGTAATTTTGGTAGTACACTCTACGTTTAAGATGTCAGACGTGTAAGAAATATTATGTGTATTTGAAATATTGTCTATTGGAAATTAAAAGGAGATGGAAAAATAGATCAAAAGAAATAAGAGATTGCTGTGATTTTTTAGCTGTATCAGAGCTTAGGTTTTATAATCTGGAAGTGTGAGAAATGATGCTTGGATATTAATGATTTTGGAAATAGAAAGGAGATGCCAAACAGATCAAGAGATTCCTATGATATTTTGTGGTATTATAGCTGAAGTTGTGATAGTTGGAAGTAGGTATAAAGATATTGAAGATATTTGTGATTTTGAGAATTGGAATGAAATGGATAAGGGAGTAAAAGAAAATAAGTGACTCCATAAAATTTAATGGTATTAGAATTTTAGATTACGAATGTACTGGAATGAACTCAGGTGTTGAGATGATGATTACTTTTAGTGAGTAAGTGATGACTATATGTATATGTTAAGTTGAAAAGGTAACCAAGCCCACCTGCCAGATATGATTGACGCTTACAAAAAAAAAATAAAAGGGTATTTATGGTGTTCTTTTTGTAAGTTTTGATCTTTATAGTACATTTTAAATTTATCTTTTAGGACGTCAGACTTATGGATAATTTTATGTCTAGTTGAAGTCTAGTATAGAGAAAACTGAAAATATTGAGAGAATTAGAGTACGCAGCGAAAGCATGAATGATCAACAATATGCTGTCATCGAACGCATGCAATACGTGTTGGACCTGGGAATTTTGTTGACTTATTTTGAGGTTCACGATAAATAGAACTAATGCTCAAGATATTTATTAAATTAGCTGATATTATTAGTTCGAGTATTATTACATCATGATCAGGCGATACATATTTTATAAATTTCTTACAATATATAATTTTACATACTTTTTACCTAAAAGTGAATAAATAGTGGAACCAAAATTTTAATTGCACAAATAGTTTTTAATCAGAATTTTTAAATATGTACCTTACCTTACAGTTGCTGGGTAAGTATAGTTTCTAAATATATATGTATATATCTATAAGAAAAAAAAAGAATAAATACATTAAATAATTATATCTTGTAATCTTGTGCAAAATATTTTTTTTATACTCACCCAATCTCAAAAGAGCTTTAGATAAAAGTATTCTACAAAAAAAATATTTTTTTTCCTTATCGTATAGAAAAATCTAACAATAATTCTTGATAAATTCTCTTTGTACTCTAAATTCTAATGCTGTAAGAAGTATAGTTAGTTGACTTATGTATTTCAAACACTTTCAGTTTCTAAACTTGTGTGAGTTTGAAATTCTATGCATAGATAATACTTTACCAAGGTTATGATAAAGTTATTAATTTCTTATATGAGAATTTGGTGATAACTTTTGTATAAAATTTTCTATATTTTTGTATGATCAAGAAGTTTGTGAAATGATATTTGAGATATTAATGTTTTCAGAAATTGAATTGAGCTAGGTAAAAAAAAAATGACCAAAGGAAATAAGATTCTCATGGCATTTAGTGGTATAAGAACTCAGGTTATAGGATCTACAAATAGGTGTGATGCTATTTTAGATTTGAGATTTTAGGGAAAGAAGGGATTTTCATTACCAATTACAAACACAGTGGGCAGGAACCCATATATCGGGATAAGGATTACTTTTTGTGATAGTGGATAAATAAGTTGTGATTAAATGTGTGACAAAAGAAGAAATGGTACTGTTAGTGTCTATGACATCCTTTTTATAGGTTGATCTCTATAGAGCGTTGTAAGCCAATAATTAGAATGTTGGATTGTGAGAGATATTATGTTCATCTCAGCTATATAATTATGAAGTTGGGAGGTATTGAGGAAAATAAGAGTGCGCAGCAGAAGCTTGATGGAATTAAATAAGGAAATCCAATTTAGACATTGTAAGAATAATTTCCAAGATGTATTGCAAGAACATTAGAGATATTGTTAATTTATTCTGATGTTTATGTCTTTTAGGTTTCGAGGACGAAACCTTTAAAGGGGGAGAGAATGTGATATCTAGTCTAAAAATGAATTGCGAAAGTAGTGTCGAATTGGGATCCTAAATTCACATATAGATTTTGATCGACCTACCAAGATATTATGAGGACTGACCTGAAATTAAGTACCGCCTTCCACCCCCAAAAGGATAGATAGTTGGAAAGGACCCTACAGACACTGGAGGACATGCTCAGAACTTGTGCTCTAGACTTCTCGGATAATTGGGATAGGTTAGTAAAACTAATGGAATTCTCATATAACAATAGCTATCATAGCGAGATCGGCATGGCACCATTCGAGGCGTTGTATGGACGAAAGTGTAGATTTCCCTTATATTGGGATGAAATAAGTGAGAAGCTGATCACTGGTCTCGATTTGGTGGAAAGAACCTTGGAGTAGATTAAGGTTATTCGAAAAAGACTAAAGGTAGCACAGGACCGAAACGAGAGTTGGATAGATTAAAGAGAAGACCTTTAGAATTTCAAACGGGAGAAAAAGTATATTTGAAAGCATCCCCCACCAAGGGAGTGATGAGATTTGGAAGAAGTAGTAAGTCAAATCAGAGGTATGTAGGACCTTACGAAATACTGGAGAGAGAGTTGGACATTTAGCGTATCGCCCTTCCACCTACTCTGTCGAAGATATTTCATGTCTCCCAACTGAGAAAGTATGTATCTGACCCAAGCCATGCTTTGGAGAATCAACCCATCAAGGTGAGGGAGAACTTGTCAGTAGAGGAAGTTCCTTTGAGAGTCGTGGATTAGAAGGATCAAGTTCTAAAGACAAGGACTATACTTTACGTGAAGGTGCAATGGATGAATCATACACCGCGAGAGGTAACGTGGGAGTTAGAATAAGACATGCGGAATAGATATCCCTATATTTTTATCGAGGCACGTAAGTTTCGAGGACGAAACTTTTTGTAAGAGGGGTAGAATGTAAAACCCACGATTTTTGGGACTCATTTTCAATATCTTACCCAATTAAATTAAATGGTAATTTACCCTTGGTAAAAGCAAAAATAATTGCAGGTTAGATTAAAGGGTTAATTGAGGGATAGGATGGGATAAGAAAGGGTAAAAGTTTACAACAGTTAAAACTCCTATCTAAACCACCTACTACTGGGTGGTTATTAGGGTTTAGCATACCTATCAAAACAACAAAGAGAAAAAAAATAACATCTCTCCTACCCTTCATTATCTGCCTCCCTTAGAGCAAAAGCCGTCAGAGAGTAAAGAAGGAGAAGCAGGCGACACCGTCAATCGATCAGACGACTAGGCCCCTAAACCTGTAAGTCCCGAATTCACGTGAAACTTCTCTTTTAAGTTCTAGTAGTCGGATTAATTATTCTAAAGATTTTACGGACATGTATTATGTTATAGATATATAGATATATATGCTGGTATATGAGATTTAGGAGGATTCATATATGGATTAGTAGGATTAATGTATTAAATTTTATTATGGGATGAATAGGGGTTTACCCAAATCGATTGGATAGTTTTTAAGAGGAAAAAAAAAAGGGAAGAAAAGAGCTCGCCGTTGCTATTCTTTGCCATTGCTAAAGCCAAGCTTCAGCGATGAAAAAAAGAAGGCAAAAAAAAAAAAGTCAAAGGTCGCTCGCAAGTACGGCAACCTTGGTACAGAGGAAAGTTGGCCGAAAACCAAAACAAAAAAAATTTTTGATGATGTCACCAGCACTTGCTGGTGACAATAGAATAAGATTATGGTTGGCCTTTTCGGCCAACCAATTGAAGATTTGGGTCGCCAGACTCTCTGGCGACCATGGTCAGACATGGTTGGCCAGGCCAACCATGGGTCCAACCCAAGGAAGAAAAACGGCAAATTAGATTTGGACTAAACTATAGTATAAAATTTAGTAAATGTTAAAAAAAAATAAATTTTAAATATAACTAGTCCATTTTTATGGTTTATCGTGAGTATTAAAATTCAGGACCCAACTTATAGTAGTTGTTAGAATTGAAGATTTAGTCATTTAAATTTATACTTAATTGATTACGTCAATAGAAATTTAAAGCGTCTTAATCTAGCTTTATTAGAGTAATTTATACAATGTAAGATAAGTCCTAAATTGTTAAACGAGACGCGTAAAATCGTAATAATAATAATAATAATACTAACGATAACCCTGAGGGTAATAATAATAATAACAATAATAGTAATAATAATAACAACATAGATATAAACGGAAATTAAATTAAAAGATAAAAATATAAATACGAGTGGAATAAACTAAGACAATAATAATTATAATAAGTCAATATATATGTACATATATACACAAATAATAATAACACCTACACACGCATAAAAGTGGAAATAAAGGGAAAAGGTAATAGTAACTATTTAACATATATATAAGTGGTAATAAAATAAATTAGCGACGACGAGGACGATATTAATAATAATGAATAATTATAAATTATAAGTAAATATAGTAAGATAGTAGTCAAGATATTAAACATGATTATGAATAATTATTTTCTTTTAAATTAAGAAACTTTACAAAAAGGAGAACTTTTCGAATTAAGAAACTTTCTAAAAATAGAAACTTTCCAATTTATGAACATGTTCCAAAGATAGAAATCGTCCAATTTAAGGGAAGTGCTATTAGGGTCTGTATAATGGTCTAGATATGAATCTTTTACTTACTTAGAGGTTGTATACTTATGCATCTATAGGAAGAAACAACTAATTAGGGAACCTATGCATTTGATAGGTCCGATGCAAGGATCTAAGGTAGTTCCACTCGAGCAGCCAAACAGAGGTAGGTGGTACTTACCCTTCTGAGATTTCAAATGTGCAAAAATGAAATTCTTGTTTTCAATCCTATTTAGTTGTGTTGACTCGAAAGGTGTTTGATTAAATGCTTTACTTGGATATTTATGAAAGTTATATTTTACTATAAAAAAATGGACCATGTGACTTATTTCAAATGTTTTGATACGTTAGTATATACAAACGAGTTGAATCCTTTATGACCTCAAAGACTTATGTATGTGACACGTGAAATGAAATTTTTGACAAGTAAAGCTCAGAGCAGTCATGGAATAGACGGTAGGGGCTATAGTCCTGTCTAAACGCCATAGTAGCCTGGTATAAAGTCCGGCCGATTGGCAAGGCCATGGTAGACTGGTATAAAGTCCGGCCGATTGGCGAGGTCATGGTAGCCTGGTATAAAGCCCAGCCGATTGACAAGGTCAGGGTAGCCTGGTATAAAGTCCGGCCAATTGACCCATGTATCAAATGAGACCAATCGGTAGTCATGAAACCTATTGGTCGCCCACCTAGAAGGGGTAAAATCTCTAGGCTGAGTACTCAGTAGCCGGTCATTGCATGTACTTGTTATGAGCTGATTTGAAAGAAGACTTACGAACGGTTATGGAATGATTTATGAACTGGTCTGAAATGAGACTTGCGAACTGATATGAATTGTTTTATGATTGGTTATGAAGAGACTTGTGAATTGAGACGAAATGATTTATGGCTTTATGATTTTCCATGCTCATTTATCAATAAGATGCTTTTAAATGGCTTGCCACTTGTTACTACTGATTATTTTATAAATGACGTTACTTTCAAAATTATGGAGGTGGTCGATGCACAAATGATTTGATTTGTACCTATGTATATATATTTATAAAGTTACGAGTACATGGTCCAACAGAGGGGTAAATATTACCTACTGAGCGATATGTCGCTCAACCCACTTCTTACCATTTTTTGCATATTCTGAAGAGTATGAGTTGGTTTACATAGAAGACCCTGAGGATGACTTTTATTAATTTTAGATGATTAGATGTTGGCGGGCTAGCTACTCTAGTTGTTAGCTTCATTTACTTTTGTTTCCGTGGTTTCAATTAGAGAATAAATGTACGAACGTCTTGGGTATTCGTAGCCTACCTTTTATATGAGATGTGTACCGCACTTTGTTTAATTATATTATATTGTTTTAGTACTGTTAAAGTTAAGCTAGTTAATGTAGCCTTGTATTCTTGAGTGGGACTTGGGAGTACGGAGGATGTCATGTGACGGGCACGTGCGGGCTCGGAGCGTGACAGTATACTACTCTTGCGAATGCAGAACATTTTTTCCGAATATATGTTACATTGACTGAGCATAGCGTTTTTCTTTTTTTTTTTTTCTTTTGGATATCAATTTAGCAAAAGTCAGTATTGGCTCGCTGTATACTATAGGGAAGTTTTGCAATCCTTTCGGGTACCATGCCAATCTACCCACCATTGGATGTGTAATAAGATTTATCAGTTCTTAAATGATTTGAAAAGTTTAAATTATTAAATGATGTAGCAAGAGTTTATGGGATAATTTAATTATACAAGTTATGAGACTAATTTTAAATATTTGCCTAGTAAATAATTTTAGTTACTTGGTTAGAAATTATAACTTTCAGCCAAACATAAATCGAAAATGTTTAATTTTTCTCCACACTGTTACGATAATTTTCTTTTTTAATACTAGCCGAACAGATTCATAACACATAATCACCATTCAAATTTAATTTTCTTTGCCATACATTTTGAAATATTTGCTAGTTAAAGAAACTTTTACACCAACATTATTAGAAACATCAATCCAACACTAAACAGATTTATTGAGAGATCAATACTGATGGATGGAATTACAATATTCAAATAAAAGACAAGAATAGCCTTACTTGTCTTCACCATTTTATTCACTTGAAACTGCAAACGGGTTAATTATACCAAACCCTGTAGTTAGGTGATTATTGCACTTTACCCCTTGAATTCTTTTTTATGTATTTTGCCCCCTCCCCTGAATTATAGTCAAAGCTTAGAGTAAATTTTTCCATCTTAAAAGAATAAATAATGACTTTAATACCATTGAATATTAGGTGTTAGGATTATATAACTCTTTGTGATGTCCCCACTTCTCCCAAGGGCGAACCCAAGGGTATCCGCGGAACGCCTGCCCAGCTCTCGCCAGGACTCGAGACAAAACCAATTCAAACCTAGTCTAATACTAACAATGAAAGTCGGAATAAAGTTACGAACTCATTTCCATACATAAATATCCAGTCTTACATCACATTTTCAAATTTACAATCACTTTCTCCAAAATATACAACATCCAAAAGTGTCTAGTCGATTACAATTAAAACACTAATACAAAAGTGCCTCAAGTCGGCATTTGCTTAACTTCTTTCAATTGGGTTCCTGTTAAGGAAAACAAACTAATGGGATGAGCCAATACTCAATGAGGCCAAGAAACACACATGCAAACACATAATCCAAGTAGTAACAACAATTACATTGTAAGTAAAGCTATCAAGTTCGAATGATTCGCATTTCGAATAGGAAAATAAACAGAAACAATTCAAGGATACTGTAGCTCTCAGGAGCTAAATTCCACGTAGTCGAGTCAAAGTCTTGATCACAACTCATGTTGACACTCCGTCAACCACATAAGTATCAAATCCGTAGATACACCACTTTTCTTCAAATCCCATCACCGTTACACTCCCTTACCGGGCCCGCTCATCAAATTTTTGATAATACTCGAGTATATCATGGCAATACTGCGCGAGTAATGCCGAGCAAGATCTCTCCAATAGATCATGCTCTACGAATATCTCATGGTTTGCTAAGCTTATCGACCAAGCCCATGCTAGATGGAACCGCAAAGTTAACCAACGAGTTTGGGCGTCCCCCGAATACGAATACGAATATAAGTCGATGAGCAATGCTCAAATCGACGATTCCAAATAGGAATCACAAATATGAATCACATTTACGAATCACAAATACGAATCACATCCACATTACTATGTACAAGTCGAATATGAATTCACATAGCAAAATACGAATATAATTTCGTTCGAAAGAGAACGAGTGAGGTAAAGTACACACTCGTCTCAAAATTTCAAATTCACATAACGGATAAGAAACAGTTAACCACTTAGCACAAATTCATGCACTTGACACTCACAGTGATTCAAGTAGTAAGTTCAAATGATGGTTTAGGATCACCCGTGAGATCCTCTTGAAGGTCCTCGTGCGAGCCTGAGCAAATTAATAGTGAATTATCATTTATAAACCCCAATTATCACGCGTGAGTGTACGCTTGTACAATCCGAGAAAATTTCTCGGAAGTGAGCCTAATTTATTCATAAATTGAGGCCCAAAAGTGGGGTTTCAAAAGTACAAGAGAAATCGAGTTTTTGCCTTCGAAATCAAGGGTAAAACGTTCAAGTGATATCGAGGGAAAAGGAGAATTCGAACAACTCTATTTCCCTTAAGTTTTGGAAATTTCAGTTTTGATACTAGATCTTTGAAAAATCGTATCTCACTCGTTACAAGTCCAAAATTGGAAAACTTGGTACCGTTGGAAACTCCTTCCAATGTACTAAAAGTTCCTAATATACACATTTCCATGATTCCAAACGGAAAGTATTCAAAATTTAGCTCAAAGTTGCTGTTTTGGGGCACTTGAGACAGGTTTAGGTCGGTTTTTGGCCAAATTTGAAAATTCGGCAAAATTCACTTGATTTGAACTAACCTCTGAAATTTGGAACTCTATTAGAGTTGCAATCCAAGTTTAAGACAAAATAAATGGAACAAGAGTCGGAGTGTTGAGCACCGAGATATGGTAGCTCAAAGTTGGTGAGAAACCGAAACTGTTAAGCAGAAATCCAGATTTAAACTTCCAACTTTGGGACTTTGGTTAGGTATCGAAACGGACTCGGAACGGCACCAAATTTGGTATGAATACACTGCCATATAAGGGATACTCCTCTGCCAAAATTCATAGAAACATATGTACGAGAAATCGGTTAACGAATCCACTAAAACCCCAAGAAGTTCCAAGGCAAATCTGCCTTGGACTTCCGTTTTTTCGTTTTCAAGCATTTGGCCAAGGAAATTCCCTCAACATGGTTCATTGGTGTAGACAAGGTCTAATAAACATTCCAAGATAGGTTTGGTAGGTGATTAACACCAAGAATCTCGAATTAACAAGTCTCAATCAAGTTTAGTAACAAATCTGCCCAAAAGGAGGGTTTTCCTTCAAGAAGTCAGTTTCGAAATACGGCCACAAATCACACAATTCAACTCAGAATTAGATGTGGTTGGTGGCGTTGCAAAATACATTCATAAAGCTACAATTTCTCAGAAGAAACCATTTTCAAAATTTGTCCACAACTAGTCCACATTGGAGCCTCAAGTTGTAGTTCATGTTCTACCTTCCAGGGAACTAACGAAACAAGGCAGCCAAGTTCAAACGGTTGGTACGGATTACTCATGTGGAATTAGGATGTGCATTTTATACCGTTGGAAATCTGGAAATGTCTAGTTTCCATTACCACAAATGGCACTCAATTTAGACATCAGAGTAAAAAGTTATGGCCGAAAGAAAAGCACTACCTGGGCAATCCGGGAAAATTTTCCAGTTTTGCTAAACCTTTGAAATCACTACAATTGACCAACCAAATCATGTTATTTTTCAATGAAACTTTCTACACCATTCATATAACATGTATACATCACAAAGAAGTCATTAGGACCTCAAAATTTTGCACCAAAGTGCACGAACATGGCAGGGGTAAAATGGTCACTTTTGTTCATTGCACCTTCCTTGAATTTCTACCAACAACCCAACATTATTCCACTAATTTAAGCACTAAACCAACATTAATAGCATCATCATTCATCAAATCAGTCCATCCAATCCAAGTGGGAGTTCATAGAGCCCACACAACAATTTTTCCAACATAAACAAGCTACCCACATGCATGCATGAGCTTATATGTGCACTACTACTTCCATAAATCAAGATTTTCAAGGTTGATCGTCCATTATCTCTCTTGATGGGTAAAACAGAAATTTTTGGCCCTCCTTAGCCCAAGAAAATCATGGAAATCAGCCCCCTTTTGTAGCTTAAGATGGTCACCAAGTGTTTAGTTAGGTATGGTTACAATTTGAGGTGAAATGGGTGATGATTTTGTGAAGAAATGGAGAAGAAAAATTGAAGAGCTCCTTGGTGTTTTCCTCCTCTTGATGGCCGGCCAAATGAGAGAGAAAAGTGAGGGAGTGTTTGATCAAAGGAAGCTTCCAAGAGAAGCTTTAATGTGTGGCCCAAGTTCACCCAAAATCAACTCTCCTTCGCGCGCGCGCTCGCGTTTTGTGCTCGATTTCTCTCGAGTTTATTTCACTACTGCACTAAACCTCTAATGCACTTATATTCATATTAATATTATTCAATCTTAATTGTCCCAAAATAATGGTCTAAAGTCCCTCAATTAAATCGCGCGTGTAAAAATGCGTACTTCCGATTTTTGCGCGATAAAGCGAAATCTCCAAGAAATGCTTATAACGATAGCTTCATTAATTAATACTCGAATACTTACGCATAAAATAACCTATTTTAAGACTAATATACAAGTCTCCAATTTTCTAAGCTTATTGTATTCTCGAATCGATTATTGACTCCAATCGCATATTCACTACTTTCACTTAATGAGCCTTCAAAAATTAAACTTTGAAAGAAATCACTTTAAAAATATAATTAAGTTATAGATCCATATAATTAGGTCTAAAAAGGTTAGAAAATAATATTCGGGGCAATCGGCCAAATAAATATTTAAATGAGCTCGTAATAGGAATTTAAAATAAGAAAATTTGCGAGTCCTCACATCCTCTCCCCTTAAGAAAATTTCGTCCTCGAAATTAACAGTTAAGATAATATCGTACCCCTTATTTGCTAGGTCCACTAGATCTGCCAAAATTCATAGCTTCTATAATTTGCACCAACAATTAAACACTGATTTCCCCATTGGAGTCCTAACCTCCAAGCTATAGGGCAGCAATCACGCTTTTCTTGTACCACTCATGAAATTAGGGTTTACACAAGAATAGTTGACTCCAAAGTCAATTAAAAGTCTAGTTAAATGATTTAGTCTGGTAGTTCGAAACTCGAATAGGAAGGTACATTTTCAATAGAAGACTAAGTTTACCAAAATTTTTGGACTCAATTTGTCCAAATCCATTTACTGGCATTCTATCTCCAAAATTTACAATTTTAGAAATAACCTGGTTTCTTTGGTCCCACATGACCAATCAATTTTTTTTTTTTGTTCAAATCAAGTCAATCGTAATATGCGAGATAAAATCAAGGTTTTTAATGTATTTTGGATATGTATGTGGCAAATTGCGATTCAAAATTTCAAATTTAGGGCTAACAGATACAAACTTTTCTTCATGATCCGAAACTAAGGTTTCTTAGTAAGAAATTCAGGAAATGTTTTTGCCACCGTCATTAATACATATTTCAATTTCCTCAAATACATTTAAGAAGTTTAATCATGCGACTCAATGCATGGGTATTAAAGCAGGTATATAATGGAATAACGTATGCCTGAAGGATGTTTCAAAAAAATTCCCTCAAAGTTTCGAATTAAGAATTGCGTTTGAATAAACGTATATTCTAGAAAACACTTTTAAGAGAGAAAGTGCTTTTATTTAAGTAAAGCAATTAAGTAATGAGTTCAAGTCACTTCACAAATAACCGACAAAATACTTTGAAAGTTCAAACATTTATGAAGGGTTGAAGCATGTCCACAGGACCAATCACAAGATACGGTAGAACAATTATTAAAATTTCACAGGGGAGAACCTCTCTAGATACCCAACTAGATCAATCTTTTATAACATTGGTAGGTCTATTCTTCTCGTTCATTTCTGATTTATATCTAGCACTAGGGTCCCATTGAGTTGTATAAGACCATCCAACAATCTTTCTCAGGAGTGCGGGATTGCCTAAACCTACATCACAACGCCTTCATTGTCCTTTCATAATTCTAGTGGTGTCGAATGCAAGAAATAAAGAGTGACCACACGAGAAAATATTAAAACAAGAGCCAACCAAGAAATATTGGCAATTTACATTCATTAACATTTCAGAGTTCATGCAATTAGCAAGTCATGGGAGAATTACAAAAATATAGCACACAGGTGCCACAAAATACTTTTAGTCATGCACGACTAAAGTAAAAACAAGTGCCTCAAAAGTAGGCCACACAGTCATGCAAAATACAATGACCTCAGCACTTAGCATCATCCATGCTAATCCTGGCTATACCAGTCAAAAGAGGGCCAATCACTAGGGGCCTAGTCCACAGTAGGACTACCAGGGGGATCTCCTCCTCAGGATCCTCCTCCTGATCGGCGCTCTGGACTACATCCATCACCTCATCTACCATCCTAGTAGCATCAGCCAGAATCCCGGAAGCCCGATCACGGACCTCCTCTCCTAATCTAGTAAGTCGAGCCCTAGTACTCTGGAGCTCCTCACGAACAACTGCAGTTGTAGCCACCTCGCCCTCTACTACCTCCTCAAGCTCAGCGATTCTCTCGCCCTGAGCACTAACCATCCGTCTCAGCTCATCTACCTCTGCCTGTAAATCCTGGTTAAGGTTCACCAACTGATGATGCTCATCGTCCAAGGATAGCACAACGTGGTTCGAGTAGGCAAATGTCACCCTACATGAACATCGAGGGTGTGAGACCCCGGTCAGTTCTTAAGTTTGATATTAGGTGATATTCATTATTTGTGCGGTAAAATTTGGGATTTTAGGGTTAATTAGAAAACCCTGAGTTGGGGTTAGGATTGAAACCCTAGTTTTTGTATTAATCATAAGTTCAAGTGGTGATTAAAGCTAGTTATGCTAGTGTGTGTTTTAGTATAGGTAAGTATAGGATTTGATCCATTTTATATAGGTTAAATAAGTTTAAGAAGGTTAGAAACCCTAAATGAGTAAAACCTCTAGTGTTATGATTTATTAGAAGTTTTAAGTTGGGTTTAAACCCTAATTTTGCCCTTGACAAAAAGGTTATTGTTTAATTGCTTTTATGTGGGATAAAGTATGTTTAAGTATAGGTGATTAATATAGGAGGGTGATTAGTGAAGTAATTAAGTGTGGTCAAGTGTTTTAGATTAGATTAAGTTGGTAACCTATGGAGTAAATTGAAAGCTTTTCAAATGTTTAAGGGCAAGAGTTGATCAAATGCAAAGTTGAAGGTGTGAGGGCTTGAGAGCAAAAATGAAGCCTTTGTGTGATTGGTGGAAGTAGAAATATCTTCCAAGGCTTTGACCATCTTATACATATCATAGGATTTCCATAAAAAACAAAACAAAATAAGAAAGAAGAGAGAGAGAGAGGTGGCTGAGAGCAAGAGCAAAGAGAGAAAGGAAAAATTCTTCAAAGTTCTTCTTCATCTAGCTTCCATCTTGATCTTGGGGTTTAAGGGAAACAACTTGGGCCTTGTTTGTGGTAGCTTTCTTCATTTACAAAGCTTTCTTGAAGGTAAAATTATCTCTCTCTTGGAAGTTAAAGTTGGGGAATTAATTTTGAAGCCATGAAAGTGAAGTTTTGTTGTGATTATGAACTTGTATGATTCATGTGGTGTTTATGGTGTTGATTGATGGTTTATTTTAGTGGTTTATTGCTGCCCAAATTTCGGTTAAGCTTATGAAAGAATTAGGGTTTCTTGCTTCATAGTTATTCAAGTTGATTTGGATGATTGTTTGGCTTGTATATGGAGCCTATGATGTGTTAATTTCACTTGTGTGGTTAATTGTTAGTAAAATCAGATTTTGACCATGAAACCCTAGACTCCATTAGGTTAGTTTAGCTTGGCTAGAGTTTAGTTGGTTAGGATTTGGTTAGTAGATTGTTGGAATAAGTTCAATGGTGCCAATGAGTGAGGATAGGGATTTTGGTTAGTGTTTGGTAATTTTATGGTCTTAGAGGGAAAGTTTTGGCCCATTAGTAGGCCATGTAGAAGTTAGTATATGTGTGCTTTTGGTAGGAATTGGGTTAGAAAGCTTGCATAAGAACCATAGAACGGACCGTGCGGTTGCGGCGCGTAAAAAACCGGCAAACTAGAAACCAGGGCAGTTCAGCATCTGAACTTTGGCTCCATTTTTCTTGATGTTACATATGGATTCAGGATTTTCCCAAATCATGAAAGTTGTAGCTCATTAAGTCCTTGTTGTGCCTGAAAAATTTCAGGCCAATCCGATCAGTAGATCCTGAGTTATGGCTAAAACCTTCACTTCTGTTCTAAACCCAGGATTTTGCTACGTTTCTGGATTTTGCCTCTGACCGTGTTTATTTCACTTCGATAACGTGCGAACTGGGTGTTGATACCTTCATAAGAAATGTAGATATTGGTCTTAGCTTCGAAACGGTATAAATTACATCCGAATCCGAGTTCCGTAGCTTCCGTTATGACCAAAACAAGATCGGTTGTCAGAACTGCCTTCGAATTTGGACCGTTCTGACAGGAACTTTGAACCCCTTTTTCCCTATGCTCCATACTGATTCGGCTTTTGGTCAAAACACAAAAGTTATAGCCTTATAAATAAGCTTTCTAATGCCTCTGGAATTTCTTGATTCTGATTCCTGAGTCGTGAGTTATGGTCTTTCAAACAGGGCCTGTTTGGTAACCCGAAATGAAAGGGCTGGAACTGTTTTGCACATTTTTGTCCTAGTTCCATTGAGATCTGGCTTGAGGTGCCTT
Organism: Coffea eugenioides; assembly: GCF_003713205.1. Classification (NCBI taxonomy): domain Eukaryota; kingdom Viridiplantae; phylum Streptophyta; class Magnoliopsida; order Gentianales; family Rubiaceae; genus Coffea; species Coffea eugenioides. Next base: position 29,856 of record NW_020864724.1, read on the forward strand.
TACAAAAGTTGTATCCCATCTTCTTAGCTTCGCAACAGTACCTCATGCACTTCGATCCGATAACCGTAGCCTGAAATTTGATCAAAACGGTTTTAGGTGCCAAATCTGCCGTTTCCGTTGCCGGCCGTTTACGTTTTCGTTTGCCGTTTCCGCACTTGCATGTGCCAATTTTTCCGTTTTGCTTGTTTTAGGCATGTTAGTAGCCGTTTGTGATATTATGTGATGCAATCTTTTATTTCAGATGGTGGTGAGCTAGGCGGAGCCGGTGGGGCCTACTACTAGCTACTCTACGTGACATAAATTGAACACCTTTTGATATCTTTGTTTTGAAGTAAGTATTCGGGCCGTTTTGTAAATATGACTTGCTTATGTATCTAAGGTGAATTAAAGGGTACCTAGGCGAGGGTGTACTTCATCGCACTCGACCTAAACCCTAATTTACATGCATATTTATACATGACATGTTTAAATGAATTATTTTGGGTTTGAACCCATTGAGCTTGTAGCTCGGGGTGACGTTTGTGAGTTGGGGTCGATCTTCCGACCTAGATGGACTATTCGAGCCAGCCGGGGCTTGGTCCAAGCCAGTCCAACCTAGTTTGAGGTCACCAAGTTTGTAGGTTCAAGTTGTGAACCAAGTTTGTGAACCGAGCCTGCGAAGCAAGTTCAATTTCGTTTCGTTCGCTTGAGCAAGTTTGTGAGGTGACTGGCCAGTGAGGGTGATAAGGTGTTAGGTGGGAGTACAAGTGGAGTTCTACGGACCATATTTGTGGTCCACGGAGTGTCGGCAGGAGGTCGCGCATGGCAAACGACTTGGCTTTGGAGCTAACCTGTATCCTTCATTTGTATTGTTACTTTTGCACTTGACTTGACATTTTGTGAAATAGTTGTTTATCTAAATGTGCAATTTACGATTTTACCCCTGTTTACTTACTAAGCACATAACTTACCCCGTTTCCTTTGTTTTCCTTAGCAGGGGATGACACGGGGAACTCCTTGGCACATTCACTAGTATAGTTAGGTTTGCTTGTAATAGTTGGACAATTAAGATGGTTGTTTTTGTTTTGGTGGTTTGTATAAGGACCCTCCTTAGGGTCTACTTTCTGCTGGTTGTTATCATAATGTAATATAGTGGTTTGACTAACTGCTTTTGGGGATGTAAATAGAACTCTTTTGGAGTTGGCTATATCGTGAATAGTACGTTTTTGGTTTATCTAGTATTTATTGTTTTGAAATTTCGAATCCTGGCGCGAGCTAGGCAGGCGTCCCGCCGATACCCTAGGGTTCGCCCTTGGGAGAAGCGAGGGCGTCACAGAGGGTATCTATCAGAGGGTGAATAGTGCACTCGAGCCCCTCCACCAAGGGCTTGGTAGTAAATAGGCCTAGGAGGCTCTATGTGACCATTCGCATGGCGATTCCCGTTAGTTGCTGGGGTCCCGTTTCCATTATCCATCCCTGCAAAATAATCACACTTTTCGGGTTAGAAACTTAATCACTAGCTCGCTCGGATGTCACTTAGGCATGCCTAACTTAGTCACCAGTTCGCCCCAAATATCACTTAAGGTATGACCAAATTATCCAGTCACTATTCAGAGGGTAAAGTCTCTCAAATATCTCCCCAAATAACTCTTTAAGCCTAAGCTCCGATTTTCATCCCTACAAGTTGTCACTAAATTTTCAAACTAGTTCCACAGTCCGGCATCCTAAACTTTTAAACCTAGGATACACTACAAAGATCTGAAGCCTAAGCTCTGATACCAACTGTGACGCCCCCACTTCTCCCAAGGGCGAACCCAAGGATATCCGCGGAACGGTGCCCAGCTCTCGCCAGGACTCGAGACAAAACCTGTAAGTGCCCGGTGCAACCCAATGAGTACAAACAAATTCACAATGATGCACAAAGATATATCAAATTTAAGCACAATAAAGAAAACTTAATTAAAGAGAAAGGATAAGAAATGCAAACCAAATATCAAACCAATAGCCTCTTCAATTGATGGCGATGCTAACCAAGATGTACAAGTGAAGGCTCACTCCTTCCTCACCCCAAACACACTTTGGTTGAGCCAAGGAGTTTTACAACTATTCTAGTTAACCCTCAACAACCTACACTTGAAAGATCACTCACCCAATTAAGAACTATTTTATACAAATGAGGCAACCTTCACCAAGGTTTTACCACTTCAAGTGATAGGTTCACCTTCACCAAGGTTTTACTCCTCCTAGAGAATAACCTTCACTTGAGCAACCTCACAACCCAACTTCCCCAACCCCTTATACAACCAACAAAGAATCTTTCTACTCAAAAATCTCACTTGTAAGCTTGTATATTGTGTTGGCAAAAGTCCCGTGTCTTCTTGTGCTTTGGGGTGTTTATAGAAGGTGAGAAATGGCTCCAAAAGGCTCTCCAACGGTCAAATATTAAATGCTGTCAAAACTAGCCGTTGGCCTGTCGGACGTTCGAACCACCTGTCGGACGTCCGAACCCTGCGTCCGAACGTCGTCAGAGAGTCATCAAATCTTTGCGAAATTTCTCGGACGTCCGATGCGATTGATGTGCGTCCGAGGGGTGCGTCCGATCCTTCCGGACGTCCGATGCTTCCTCACGAGCGTCCGACAGAATATCCTTCCTGATGTTCTTCATCCTTTCGGACGTCCGATAGCTTCCTTTCGGACGTCCCACATGAGTGCCCTGTTTTTGCTTCTTCTTTTGTGCCACAAGAATCTGTTCTAACAAATTGCTCACATAAAAACATTAGCCCAAATCTACATTTTGGTTTGTTAATCATCAAAACCAAGGATTGATCGACCAAGATCAACAATCTCCCCCTTTTTGATGATGACAAACAAAATGAAGATTTCTTTGATCAAATAAGTTCAAATAAAACTCCCCCTTAGAAAAAGCCAACATACAAAGAAATTTCAATAAATCCTACTCCCCCTTTAGACATCAATCAAAAAGCAAACTCCCCCTTTATTTTCCAAATCAAGACCATATAGAAAGACAAAACTTTCATGATACCAATTGTAATTTTTTATAGGGTTCTTGGGAGTTAGTACAACATGATCTAGCAATCCACATGGATTTCATACATTTTCTCATATTTTTCTTTACATAGCAATCATTTTGCATATGTCCAAATTGACAACAAAAGTGACACATGATAGAAGTATTTTGCACATAAGTGGATTTAATGCAACTAATTTTCTTACTTCTTATCATATCAAACTTATTTGTGCCTTGAAAATATTTGCTTTCTTTTGTTTGAGAAAACTTTTGTTTTTCATTTTGGAGAAACTCGTTCAAGTCATTAATTCTTTTCTTTAACAAATTTTGTTCCTCCAACATTTTTTCATAAAACTTTGTTTTCTCTTCCAACTTCCTTTTCAAATTATTTTTGCAATCAAAAACACTTTTTTGATTTTTTAAATCATCATTTTCCATTCTCAAACATTTGTTTTCTTGAAAAAGTTTGGATTTTTCTTCCAACAAATCATTTATTTTTGTTTTCAAATCTTTATTTTTAGCATAAGATTTTCTCAAACTTTTATGCATTTTAATCATAAGAATTTTCACATCATCATCTTCATTATCTTCATCACAAGAAGAGTGATAAGAACTTACCTCATCTTCTCCAACGGCCATTAGTGCCATTTGGGCCAACTCTTCTTTTTCTCTTTTTGAATTGCATTCATCCCATGTAATTTTGCAATCTCCTATTGAACATCTCTTGTTGAAGATCTTCTTGAAACTTTTGATGTGAGGAGTTATATCATTGTCCACTTCCATGATTTCATTACCCATGAAGGATGGGTTATCCCCCACTTGAGATGCTTTAAAAGCTATGCCTCTCTTATACATTCTTGCATTTTCTTCCTCTTGCACTTTGAATTTCAGCTTTAATTCATAAGAGGTTAGGGTATCCACAAGAGATTCAATGGACATAGAATTTAAATCCTTTGCCTCTTCTATAGCATTTATTTTGTTTTCCCATTCTTTTGGCAAGGCATTCAAAATCTTTCTATTTTTCTCACCCAAAGAATATTCTTTTCCAAGCAATTTAAGATCTTCAATAATGTCACAAAATCTACTACACATCTCATCAACATTTTCAAGAGGATGCATTTTGAAAAATTCATATTGAGAAACAAGCAAAGATTTCTTTTGTTCTTTAATATCTTGGTTACCTTCATGAAATGCACACAATTTATCCCAAATATCTTTAGCTGATTTACAACCTTTAATCCTACTAGATTCATTTACATCTAATGCATTGTACAATATACACATGGCCTTGGCATTCAAAGAAAGGTATCTCTTGTCTTTTTCATTCAATTCTTGTCTAGTCTTTAATCTACTCAAATTGGTGGTAGAGTCAACTATTCTAGCTTCATAAGGACCATCTTCTACCACATACCATAATTCAATATAAACGGATTGTAAGAAAATCATCATTCTTTGTTTCCACATGCTAAAATGAGAACCATTAAACATAGGTGGTCTATCAATAGATTGCCCTTCTAAAAAGGAAACTTTTATGGTTGCCATGATCTTTACTCCAAGCCGATTGAGCTTAGTCTCAAGGAGACCAAGCTCTGATACCAATTGTAAGTGCCCGGTGCAACCCAATGAGTACAAACAAATTCACAATGATGCACAAAGATATATCAAATTTAAGCACAATAAAGAAAACTTAATTAAAGAGAAAGGATAAGAAATGCAAACCAAATATCAAACCAATAGCCTCTTCAATTGATGGCGATGCTAACCAAGATGTACAAGTGAAGGCTCACTCCTTCCTCACCTCCAAACACACTTTGGTTGAGCCAAGGAGTTTTACAACAATTCTAGTTAACCCTCAACAGCCTACACTTGAAAGATCACTCACCCAATTAAGAACTATTTTATACAAATGAGGCAACCTTCACCAAGGTTTTACCACTTCAAGTGATAGGTTCACCTTCACCAAGGTTTTATGTGACGGCGCTTCTCCCAAGGGCGAACCAGAGGGTTCGGCGGGCCGCCTGCCCGGCTCTCGCCGGGACTCAGTCGTTCACTACATTCCTCAAACAGATTACAAGATAAAACTTCAAATATTACATCAAATTCTCCAATAAATAATTACATATCAAAAGCGAAGCGTCCATGCTTCCACTGCGCCATTCTGATCCTTGATACCAACCATTCACACGGAGAACTTTAATACAAACGTTTCCTTCGCCACGAGCCCTGTGGAGGGGAATAAAATATTTTTGGGGTGAGCTAGAAGCTCAGCGAGTAACCAGTAAAATCATTAAACGAATATATTTCACAATGTTGCATTTCGATCATTTCGATGATGTCATGATTCAGAGATCAAATGTTCGTTTAGTGCTCTCGTGAGCCAGGGAAATCATAGCACTTGAACACCCAACGCTCAAATAGACCATTTAACATTAACATTAACATTAAGAGGGAGCCCCTTTTTGAGCTCCAGATGAACATGAACATAAACAAACGGAGGAGACGTTGGTGTTCAGCACAAGACTCCCCAAGTACTCATTTCAAGCCAAAACATGTCATGAACTCACATGCAAGCACGCATGATATGCAGTCGAGTAAATAATGCAAGAAACATTTCATAAGAAGCTTTAACAATAGTTTGGGGTCACTCACCTCCACGGCTCTGAAACCATCCATCATATAGCATTGCCTTGCTCAAATCCAAGTCTTAGATCACAAACCCAATGCAACAAGTCCCTTCAAAGTTCGGACAGCACTTCCCCTAAATTTGCTAACTTTTCCAGCCATCACGGCTTCATTATATCCTCAGCCAGTCCCAAAGGTACACACACAACAACAAGTTCATCCAATAGCCATTCAGCAAGCTCCAAGTAGCTAGTACAAGTCAAGCTAGGGAAAAGTCCGGAAATGAAAGTTAAGCTCAAAACCAGAAAAATAGTTTTGACGTCATTTTGCGGTAATGGTACCAAAGGTACTACGATGGTCGGATGAAGGTGCAAGATACACCGTTTCGAAGCTAAGAGATGGGGCTACAATATTACAGAAGGTCACTCAACCCAGTTTTGAGTGTAACCAGGTCAAAAATGCAAGATACCATACCAGAATCACAAAAACAGATTCACAGAACGCATTCTAGCGGAAACATCATAAAGCAGGCTATCCAAGTCCAAATCCAGAAATTCAAAAACCAGATGAAAGATAAGAAACAGGGATAAATTTCATCAGAAGGCCTCAACAACCAATTCGGAAGCAATTCCAGCTAAAACAACCAATTACAGGCGCAATTCTTACATTCGGGTAAAACCAGAACAGCAATAGTAATTCCGACTTATCTCATTCTACACTACTCCGATTGACCTAAAATTTTGTAGGCACATATAAAATGTCATTCCCTACAACTTTTATGTTTTAATCCAAGGCCAATTCGGCCTCTATATAGGACCTAAAAATTCGGACAGAATGTTCATCACAAAACCCTCACTTTTCAATTTTTGGTCCAAAACAGAAATTGGTTGCAATTAATCACTTTTTTCACCTCCTAGAGTCATTAAACATCAATTCCAACCATCATAGATAACCACAACATCATGATCAAATTAAATCAGCAAAATCATCAATAAATTAAAAACTTCACCAATTCATCTCAAACCAAGAAATAAACCACAAATTTCAGCACTTTAGCTACCCCTAAGCACAACTTAAGCTTCATTAAGTGTAGGAGGAAGCTCAATCACCACTCACCTAGTAAACAAGAGAGGGAGAGTTGTTGGACACCTTAGCTTCCTTAAACACTTCACCAAATCACTTTCTAGTACCAAATGGAGAGATTTTATGGAGTAGAAACAAGATCAAATGGTTGGATGATTACACTCAAGCAAGATGGAAGCAAGAATCTTGGAGAGTTTTTCTTTCTTCTTAGCTAGAGAGGGTCGGCCAAGCTTGCAGAAATTTGGGTGCTTTTTGGGTCAAAATTGAGTATTAGTAAAGGTAAGAAATAATGGTCAAAGTCAAGGTTGAATAGGAAGATGACACTTGTCACCCTTTTGGTTCAAAACTTATCTTTTTGTCTCTCCAATACAAATATCTTAACACTTTGTTAAATAATATCACTTAATACAAAATTCCAACAAGTTGTAAAAAATATAATGCATTTACCGCACTTGCGGGTCCCACGTCCAAAATAAGCTTTTAATTTCTCAAAAACTAACCGATACTAGAAAAATCATTTGAAAATGATTTTTGCTCATAAACTTTATCTGGGGAATTTTTCTAATCAAGAAAATGTAGAAAAGGCGGGCGTTTAAAAAATAAACCCTAGAAAATTAGAAAATTTCCGGGTTCTCAAACTCATTTTTTTTCGGGGCGTCACAATCTCCCCTCCTTAAAAGAATGTCGTCCTCGACATTCCCTATGGTACCAATCAAGTCAAGACATGCCGCAAAAATCACTAATTTTGCAAACCAAACCCACAGTCCGGCATCCTAACTTCAAGCCTAGGATACACTACAGAGATCTGAAGCCTAAGCTCTGATACCAACTGTGACGGCCCCGCTTCTCCCAAGGGCGAACCAGAGGGTTCGGCGGGCCGCCTGCCCGGCTCTCGCCGGGACTCAGTCGTTCACTACATTCCTCAAACAGATTACAAGATAAAACTTCAAATATTACATCAAATTCTCCAATAAATAATTACATATCAAAAGCGAAGCGTCCATGCTTCCACTGCGCCATTCTGATCCTTGATACCAACCATTCACACGGAGAACTTTAATACAAACGTTTCCTTCGCCACGAGCCCTGTGGAGGGGAATAAAATATTTTTGGGGTGAGCTAGAAGCTCAGCGAGTAACCAGTAAAATCATTAAACGAATATATTTCACAATGTTGCATTTCGATCATTTCGATGATGTCATGATTCAGAGATCAAATGTTCGTTTAGTGCTCTCGTGAGCCAGGGAAAATCATAGCACTTGAACACCCAACGCTCAAATAGACCATTTAACATTAACATTAACATTAAGAGGGAGCCCCTTTTTGAGCTCCAGATGAACATGAACATAAACAAACGGAGGAGACGTTGGTGTTCAGCACAAGACTCCCCAAGTACTCATTTCAAGCCAAAACATGTCATGAACTCACATGCAAGCACGCATGATATGCAGTCGAGTAAATAATGCAAGAAACATTTCATAAGAAGCTTTAACAATAGTTTGGGGTCACTCACCTCCATGGCTCAGAAATCATCCATCAAATATCATTGCCTTGCTCAAATCCAAGTCTTAATCACAAACTCAATGCAAACAAGTCCTTCAAAGTTCGGACAGCACTTCCCCTAAATTTGCTAACTTTTCCAGCCATCATGGCTTCATTATATCCTCAGCCAGTCCCAAAGGTACACACACAACAACAAGTTCATCCAATAGCCATTCAGCAAGCTCCAAGTAGCTAGTACAAGTCAAGCTAGGGAAAAGTCCGGAAATGAAAGTTAAGCTCAAAACCAGAAAAACAGTTTTGACGTCATTTTGCGGTAATGGTACCAAAGGTACTACGATGGTCGGATGAAGGTGCAAGATACACCGTTTCGAAGCTAAGAGATGGGGCTACAATATTACAGAAGGTCACTCAACCCAGTTTCGAGTGTAACCAGGTCAAAAATGCAAGATACCATACCAGAATCACAAAAACAGATTCACAGAACGCATTCTAGCGGAAACATCATAAAGCAGGCTATCCAAGTCCAAATCCAGAAATTCAAAAACCAGATGAAAGATAAGAAACAGGGATAAATTTCATCAGAAGGCCTCAACAACCAATTCGGAAGCAATTCCAGCTAAAACAACCAATTACAGGCGCAATTCTTACATTCGGGTAAAACCAGAACAGCAATAGTAATTCCGACTTATCTCATTCTACACTACTCCGATTGACCTAAAATTTTGTAGGCACATATAAAATGTCATTCCCTACAACTTTTATGTTTTAATCCAAGGCCAATTCGGCCTCTATATAGGACCTAAAAATTCGGACAGAATGTTCATCACAAAACCCTCACTTTTCAATTTTTGGTCCAAAACAGAAATTGGTTGCAATTAATCACTTTTTTCACCTCCTAGAGTCATTAAACATCAATTCCAACCATCATAGATAACCACAACATCATGATCAAATTAAATCAGCAAAATCATCAATAAATTAAAAACTTCACCAATTCATCTCAAACCAAGAAATAAACCACAAATTTCAGCACTTTAGCTACCCCTAAGCACAACTTAAGCTTCATTAAGTGTAGGAGGAAGCTCAATCACCACTCACCTAGTAAACAAGAGAGGGAGAGTTGTTGGACACCTTAGCTTCCTTAAACACTTCACCAAATCACTTTCTAGTACCAAATGGAGAGATTTTATGGAGTAGAAACAAGATCAAATGGTTGGATGATTACACTCAAGCAAGATGGAAGCAAGAATCTTGGAGAGTTTTTCTTTCTTCTTAGCTAGAGAGGGTCGGCCAAGCTTGCAGAAATTTGGGTGCTTTTTGGGTCAAAATTGAGTATTAGTAAAGGTAAGAAATAATGGTCAAAGTCAAGGTTGAATAGGAAGATGACACTTGTCACCCTTTTGGTTCAAAACTTATCTTTTTGTCTCTCCAATACAAATATCTTAACACTTTGTTAAATAATATCACTTAATACAAAATTCCAACAAGTTGTAAAAAATATAATGCATTTACCGCACTTGCGGGTCCCACGTCCAAAATAAGCTTTTAATTTCTCAAAAACTAACCGATACTAGAAAAATCATTTGAAAATGATTTTTGCTCATAAACTTTATCTGGGGAATTTTTCTAATCAAGAAAATGTAGAAAAGGCGGGCGTTTAAAAAATAAACCCTAGAAAATTAGAAAATTTCCGGGTTCTCAAACTCATTTTTTTTCGGGGCGTCACAATCTCCCCTCCTTAAAAGAATGTCGTCCTCGACATTCCCTATGGTACCAATCAAGTCAAGACATGCCGCAAAAATCACTAATTTTGCAAACCAAACCCACAGTCCGGCATCCTAACTTCAAGCCTAGGATACACTACAGAGATCTGAAGCCTAAGCTCTGATACCAACTGTGACGGCCCCGCTTCTCCCAAGGGCGAACCAGAGGGTTCGGCGGGCCGCCTGCCCGGCTCTCGCCGGGACTCAGTCGTTCACTACATTCCTCAAACAGATTACAAGATAAAACTTCAAATATTACATCAAATTCTCCAATAAATAATTACATATCAAAAGCGAAGCGTCCATGCTTCCACTGCGCCACTCTGATCCTTGATACCAACCATTCACACGGAGAACTTTAATACAAACGTTTCCTTCGCCACGAGCCCTGTGGAGGGGAATAAAATATTTTTGGGGTGAGCTAGAAGCTCAGCGAGTAACCAGTAAAATCATTAAACGAATATATTTCACAATGTTGCATTTCGATCATTTCGATGATGTCATGATTCAGAGATCAAATGTTCGTTTAGTGCTCTCGTGAGCCAGGGAAAATCATAGCACTTGAACACCCAACGCTCAAATAGACCATTTAACATTAACATTAACATTAAGAGGGAGCCCCTTTTTGAGCTCCAGATGAACATGAACATAAACAAACGGAGGAGACGTTGGTGTTCAGCACAAGACTCCCCAAGTACTCATTTCAAGCCAAAACATGTCATGAACTCACATGCAAGCACGCATGATATGCAGTCGAGTAAATAATGCAAGAAACATTTCATAAGAAGCTTTAACAATAGTTTGGGGTCACTCACCTCCACGGCTCAGAAATCATCCATCATATAGCATTGCCTTGCTCAAATCCAAGTCTTAGATCACAAACCCAATGCAACAAGTCCCTTCAAAGTTCGGACAGCACTTCCCCTAAATTTGCTAACTTTTCCAGCCATCACGGCTTCATTATATCCTCAGCCAGTCCCAAAGGTACACACACAACAACAAGTTCATCCAATAGCCATTCAGCAAGCTCCAAGTAGCTAGTACAAGTCAAGCTAGGGAAAAGTCCGGAAATGAAAGTTAAGCTCAAAACCAGAAAAATAGTTTTGACGTCATTTTGCGGTAATGGTACCAAAGGTACTACGATGGTCGGATGAAGGTGCAAGATACACCGTTTCGAAGCTAAGAGATGGGGCTACAATATTACAGAAGGTCACTCAACCCAGTTTCGAGTGTAACCAGGTCAAAAATGCAAGATACCATACCAGAATCACAAAAACAGATTCACAGAACGCATTCTAGCGGAAACATCATAAAGCAGGCTATCCAAGTCCAAATCCAGAAATTCAAAAACCAGATGAAAGATAAGAAACAGGGATAAATTTCATCAGAAGGCCTCAACAACCAATTCGGAAGCAATTCCAGCTAAAACAACCAATTACAGGCGCAATTCTTACATTCGGGTAAAACCAGAACAGCAATAGTAATTCCGACTTATCTCATTCTACACTACTCCGATTGACCTGAAATTTTGTAGGCACATATAAAATGTCATTCCCTACAACTTTTATGTTTTAATCCAAGGCCAATTCGGCCTCTATATAGGACCTAAAAATTCGGACAGAATGTTCATCACAAAACCCTCACTTTTCAATTTTTGGTCCAAAACAGAAATTGGTTGCAATTAATCACTTTTTTCACCTCCTAGAGTCATTAAACATCAATTCCAACCATCATAGATAACCACAACATCATGATCAAATTAAACCAGCAAAATCATCAATAAATTAAAAACTTCACCAATTCATCTCAAACCAAGAAATAAACCACAAATTTCAGCACTTTAGCTACCCCTAAGCACAACTTAAGCTTCATTAAGTGTAGGAGGAAGTTCAATCACCACTCACCTAGTAAACAAGAGAGGGAGAGTTGTTGGACACCTTAGCTTCCTTAAACACTTCACCAAATCACTTTCTAGTACCAAATGGAGAGATTTTATGGAGTAGAAACAATATCAAATGGTTGGATGATTACACTCAAGCAAGATGGAAGCAAGAATCTTGGAGAGTTTTTCTTTCTTCTTAGCTAGAGAGGGTCGGCCAAGCTTGCAGAAATTTGGGTGCTTTTTGGGTCAAAATTGAGTATTAGTAAAGGTAAGAAATAATGGTCAAAGTCAAGGTTGAATAGGAAGATGACACTTGTCACCCTTTTGGTTCAAAACTTATCTTTTTGTCTCTCCAATACAAATATCTTAACACTTTGTTAAATAATATCAATTAATACAAAATTCCAACAAGTTGTAAAAAATATAATGCATTTACCGCACTTGCGGGTCCCACGTCCAAAATAAGCTTTTAATTTCTCAAAAACTAACCGATACTAGAAAAATCATTTGAAAATGATTTTTGCTCATAAACTTTATCTGGGGAATTTTTCTAATCAAGAAAATGTAGAAAAGGCGGGCGTTTAAAAAATAAACCCTAGAAAATTAGAAAATTTCCGGGTTCTCAAACTCATTTTTTTTCGGGGCGTCACATTTTACTCCTCCTAGAGAATAACCTTCACTTGAGCAACCTCACAACCCAACTTCCCCAACCCCTTATACAACCAACAAAGAATCTTTCTACTCAAAAATCTCACTTGTAAGCTTGTATTTTGTGTTGGCAAAAGTCCTGTGTCTTCTTGTGCTTTGGGGTGTTTATAGAAGGTGAGAAATGGCTCCAAAAGGCTCTCCAACGGCCAAATATTAAATGCTGTCAAAACTAGCCGTTGGCCTGTCGGACGTTCGAACCACCTGTCGGACGTCCGAACCCTGCGTCCGAACGTCGTCAGAGAGTCATCAAATCTTTGCGAAATTTCTCGGACGTCCGATGCGATTGATGTGCGTCCGAGGGGTGCGTCCGATCCTTCCGGACGTCCGATGCTTCCTCACGAGCGTCCGACAGAATATCCTTCCTGATGTTCTTCATCCTTTCGGACGTCCGATAGCTTCCTTTCGGACGTCCCACATGAGTGCCCTGTTTTTGCTTCTTCTTTTGTACCACAAGAATCTGTTCTAACAAATTGCTCACATAAAAACTGTAGACACCAAATTTTTGGTGTAATTTCTTTTACTTTTTATTCTCATTTTGTCGTGGTTGCTTTTGTGCTTTTTTTAGTTTCTAGTTTCTATTTTAATTTTTAAGTTTTAACGTAGAAAAATCATGGAAAAAGAGAAAAAAAAAGAAAATTGTTCACAAAAATACGTTCAAATTTAATTTTTTGACATTTTGGTTTATTTTTGTTAATTTATTTTGAAAAAAAAAAAAAAAAAAAGAAGAAAAAATGATGAAAAATGAAAGAAAAGATCGAAAATGGTAATTTTGTTATTTTTAGTTTGTTTATTTCGATGTGTTTGTAATTAAAATTGTTGTTTTTATTATTATTTAGTTTTACTATTATTTTTGTTAAATAATTAAGGTGAAAAAATAATAAAAAAAAAATTAAATTTCTGCCGCACTTCATTTTTTCCTCTCGACTCCAATACTAAAACTCCTCCAACCGTGCACCATTTTTTCTCTCCACCATCTCACCTCAAACCGGAGACTACTACAACATTTCTCTTCACCTCGTGATCATCGACCGAGCGAGAGAAAGAGGTTGAGAGGCCTAGCTGCACTCTGCAGCCGAGAGGAAGATTTCTGGTTCTGTCCGTGAGCTGCAACCATTTCTGGTTTCAGTCCGTGAGCTCGAAGGAAGAGAGGGAGAAGCCGTGCGTGAGTTCCCTTCGTTTCTCTTCAACCTTCACCAGCTGCAATCATCTTCCAACCAACACCGTTTCCAGCAACTCCAACATTCCACCTCCACCAGTTGAAGCCGCTACACCAAACCAGAACCAGCAAACCTGTCGCGTGCGTGAGAGCCGAAAGGGAGCAGAAATTTTTCAGATTTTCGTGTGTGGTCTTAGCTTGCTTTGAGGTAAATTTTCTGGACTAAAAATGGATAATCAGAGGTAGTTTAAGCCAGCCGTGACCTTGCATGTGTTAATTTGGGTAATTAGATGATGAAACCAAAGCTGTGGAAAATTTCTGTTTTGGTTAAAAACATTTCTGCCGAGGAGCTTGCTTGGAATTGTAGTTTTTATTTCTGACTTTATGCGACAATCTGAGTTGGATTAAGTGTCTAACTAATCAAAACCAAGAAGTTTAAGTCATCTAGTAATATGCATGTGAGGTTAGGCAGTCGGATGATGATATTAAGCCATTAGAAATTTCTGTTTTGGATGTTGATGTTCCAGCCGAGAGCTGAGATGAAAATGCAATTTTATTTCTGATTCCCTGTGATAATCTGAGCATGAAATGGAGCCGGACTAACTGGATTTTGGATGATTATTAGGATTAAGGCCTTGCATGATCATTTCATGAAGCCGGATGAAGAAATAAAAAGCTAAGGAAATTTTTTTTTTGATGGAAAGTGACTGCCGAGAGGTTATCTTGCTGATGTAGCCTCATTCGGTTTAGTTTTTCTGTTTTGGAGCCTTAATCTTGATTAATTAGTAATGACAAGTTAATTAGGCCTGCATGTAGTTGACTAGTAAGTTTTAAAACAGGGGAATAAAAATTCAAAAGTGCAATCTGCCTTAAGGCAAGATCATCCGGGCTAAACAGAAAAATTTCTGGAAATTTTGATGGTTATGGATATTATTTGAACTTGATTTTGGATCCAATCTGATAGATAGTTTGTTATTTGGTCTTGCATGTGATCTTTATGGCTGGGAATTCGGTTGTATGGCTGGAAAATTTTGTTGGATGTTGCTGGATTGTTAGACCAATCTTCCAGCTTAGCCGATGGAGTTGTTTTGGGTATTTTAGTATGAAATTTGCTGGAAAGTGCTTGATCCTCGCTTGGTTGTGTGTTTAGCTAACTAAATACTGGATGATTAAGCCCTGCATGAGATTAATTGGCTGTGTGTAAACCAGAAATTTGAGTGAAACAAAAATCTGTTGCACGCATGTTTATTCCAGAAATTTGCATGATATCTTCTTGGGTTTTTTGTTTGTTTGGATTATGATGGTGGGTTTAGTTATGGGCTTGGTCTAAAGTTGTGACGTTGAGTTTAATTACATCTAATCAAGATTGTGATAAGTATCTGAGTTTATAAGAAAATTGCAGAAACGTTTCTCACATCATTTTTGCTGTATTAGTTTTATGCTCTATTCGGCAACAGCTTACAAGTCGGTTTCATCACTTTGTTTGTACATTTAAATCTTGGGTTTGATTTAGTTGATAATTGATAGTTAAAATCTGGGTTTGGTGAACTCGTTTGCATGATGAAATCTCGGCTGAAATGGTGTAAAAATTGCAAAGAGATTGCAGCAGCCTTTTGTTTTTTTTTCCCTTTACATGTTTGCATGATTTTCCAGAGTTTGGCATGAAATATTTCTAAATTTTCTACCTGATTGGATGGTGGTGAATATGAAGTTTGGGTCTAGATTAAAGTTGTGTGTTTGGGTTTGAAATCCGAGCTTGAACAATAAGCTGTGCGTTTGGTTTTGTCTTGGAAGCAAAAGAGAGCATGTTGCATTTTTAGTTGCAGTAGTTTAAGTCTCACGTAGCTTGCATGAATTTGCATGGAAAAATTGTTTCAAAATTGCCTCTTAACCCCCTCAAGTTTCCCCTTATGCCAGTATGACCCAAAAAATTGGGAAAACCAATCAAATTGACCTCTCAAATTCCTTTAGTTTTTGCAATCAAGTCACTACTTGTTTTAAATTTTACATGGGCTGTTCACCTTCCTTTAAATGCCTTGAATTGATCCAATTTCATGTTTACTTTTATCTTTTGTAATTATTTCTTGATTAAAGTGATGCTTTGTCTCTTGCTTTTGCTGCATTACCTGCTTCCTTTGAGTGTAGTGGAGAAGGATACTTGACTCACAGTAGCGAATTGGTCAAACTTGATTTTAATAGGGATCTAATGGTTCAATTTCATAGTTATTAGTGGTTCTTTAATTTTTGTTTTTGAAGAATTTGTGTTGTTTGATTTACTATTAAATTGGTGCATTAATCCTTTGTTTAGTGGTTGTAGCTCCAATTTAGAACCTTTTCCAACTTATTAGCACCACAAAAGGGGACGGTATACTTTCTTTTATCTTTTTTGTGTATCTCCCTATGTGATCCAACTTGCTAAATGAAAATTGCATGCCTACTTGGTTTTCTTAAATGTTTATTAATGCCTTTCATTTATTTACTTTTATTTCATTTTTAAATCTTTCTTTTATTTTCATTTATGGGGTATGTGTACACCTCTTGGCTTGTAATAGATAGGGCGTAGTAAGTAATTTGGTCCATTTTCCCTTCCCCCATTTGTTTTAGTTAGCCCATGTAATAGTTTCATTTGCTTTTGGGGTATTATTTGGTTTGCTATGTGTTTAATTTGCTTTATTAAGCTATTGCATCTAGTCGAGCATGCTAAGTGTTATGTGCTACGTGTTATAAGTGATTTTGCATGTCTACTTGCTTTCTATATTTATAAATGAATGTGATGGATGAATGTACGTTTCCGCTAGTCCAATGCTAGTCGGAATTCGTAGAATGGGCTAGTCCAACGCTAGACCCTTAGGGATTTCCCCTCGTTAGTACATGTTTGCATGTTCACTACATTTCATGCATTTTTTTTAGTTTTTATGGCATTTGGCATGTCCCTCTAACCTTTTCCCTTTCATTTTAGGCCTTTGCATTTCATGCTAGTTATAGGGTCCATTTGCCTGAGAAACCCCCTTGGGTAAGGGAAACGAGCGAGTGTGGCTTCAAAATAGCCTTAGCACGCTAGTTTTTCCTTCTAATCAAAGGGAAAATTAAAATCACAAAATTAGAGGTCATTCCCGTACCCAACCTGATGCATTCCTCTAAGTTCATGCATTTTCATATCATTTTCTCACTGTTTTCCTCACTAATTATATATTTTAAATCCACATGTCATATTTACACACTTATTCACTTTCTTTACTTTTCACTTCACACATTGCACCTATTTCACTTATATATTTACTATTTTCATTCACTTGCACACGAGCATTTATATTTTTATTCATTTGCACACAAATACTTTCAAATTGCACACATGCACCTTTTTTCTACACTTTGCACACTTACACTCTCATTTGAGTCCTCATTTGCATCGTTCATGATTTTCTATGAGGTCTTTCCTTATTGACCTTCACAATTCATGTGAATGGGATCAAAAGCCTCATCAGAGACATTTCTAGACTTAAGATTGCATTTCTCATCCATTAGTCTTTGTTCAAATTGCGAATACATACTTTGGGTAGAAAAATTAGGAAAATAAGGGTTAAATCACGCAACTAGCTTTGGCTAGGTCGAAGGGGTGCCTTGGATTTTTATCCTTGCCTTCCCCTTCGTCAAATGTGACTCCCGAACCTTTTTCTTTGTTTTACGTGGACTAGGAGTCGTTTAAAAAGGGTTTTCTTACTGTTTACTTTAAAAATTCATTTTTGGGTGACTTGGTACACCCTAACTCTATACCAAGTGGCGACTCCATTTTTCATATAAAAACCCTTTTTGAACTATTTTTCTTGGGTCAAATCGTCGCATTTTCAAAAGTCCCATTTAGACCCATTTTTGTTTTTATCAAAAAAAATTCACTTTTCCCAAACCAATAAAATTCAACAAAAGACAAATTATTTTATTTTTTCCAAAAAGTGGGGCGCGACAAAAACATTAGCCCAAATCTACATTTTGGTTTGTTAATCATCAAAACCAAGGATTGATCGACCAAGGTCAACAATCTCCCCCTTTTTGATGATGACAAACAAAATGAAGATTTCTTTGATCAAATAAGTTCAAATAAAACTCCCCCTTAGAAAAAGCCAACATACAAAGAAATTTCAATAAATCCTACTCCCCCTTTTGACATCAATCAAAAAGCAAACTCCCCCTTTATTTTCCAAATCAAGACCATATAGAAAGACAAAACTTTCATGATACCAATTGTAATTTTTTATAGGGTTCTTGGGAGTTAGTACAACATGATCTAGCAATCCACATGGATTTCATACCTTTTCTCATATTTTTCTTTACATAGCAATCATTTTGCATATGTCCAAATTGACAACAAAAGTGACACATGATAGAAGTATTTTGCACATAAGTGGATTTAATGCAACTAATTTTCTTACTTCTTATCATATCAAACTTATTTGTGCCTTGAAAAGATTTGCTTTCTTTTGTTTGAGAAAACTTTTGTTTTTCATTTTGGAGAAACTCGTTCAAGTCATTAATTCTTTTCTTTAACAAATTTTGTTCCTCCAACATTTTTTCATAAAACTTTGTTTTCTCTTCCAACTTCCTTTTCAAATTATTTTTGCAATCAAAAACATTTTTTTGATTTTTTAAATCATCATTTTCCATTCTCAAACATTTGTTTTCCTGAAAAAGTTTGGAGTTTTCTTCCAACAAATCATTTATTTTTATTTTCAAATCTTTATTTTTAGCATAAGATTTTCTCAAACTTTTATGCATTTTAATCATAAGAATTTTCACATCATCATCTTCATTATCTTCATCACAAGAAGAGTGATAAGAACTTACCTCATCTTCTCCAACGGCCATTAGTGCCATTTGGGCCAACTCTTCTTTTTCTCTTTTTGAATTGCATTCATCCCATGTAATTTTGCAATCTCCTCTTGAACATCTCTTGTTGAAGATCTTCTTGAAACTTTTGATGTGAGGAGTTATATCATTGTCCACTTCCATGATTTCATTACCCATGAAGGATGGGTTATCCCCCACTTGAGATGCTTTAAAAGCTATGCCTCTCTTATACATTCTTGCATTTTCTTCCTCTTGCACTTTGAATTTCAGCTTTAATTCATAAGAGGTTAGGGTATCCACAAGAGATTCAATGGACATAGAATTTAAATCCTTTGCCTCTTCTATAGCATTTATTTTGTTTTCCCATTCTTTTGGCAAGGCATTCAAAATCTTTCTATTTTTCTCACCCAAAGAATATTCTTTTCCAAGCAATTTAAGATCTTCAATAATGTCACAAAATCTACTACACATCTCATCAACATTTTCAAGAGGATGCATTTTGAAAAATTCATATTGAGAAACAAGCAAAGATTTCTTTTGTTCTTTAATATCTTGGTTACCTTCATGAAATGCACACAATTTATCCCAAATATCTTTAGCTGATTTACAACCTTTAATCCTACTAGATTCATTTACATCTAATGCATTGTACAATATACACATGGCCTTGGCATTCAAAGAAAGGTATCTCTTGTCTTTTTCATTCAATTCTTGTCTAGTCTTTAATCTACTCAAATTGGTGGTAGAGTCAACTATTCTAGCTTCATAAGGACCATCTTCTACCACATACCATAATTCAATATAAACGGATTGTAAGAAAATCATCATTCTTTGTTTCCACATGCTAAAATGAGAACCATTAAACATAGGTGGTCTATCAATAGATTGCCCTTCTAAAAAGGAAACTTTTATGGTTGCCATGATCTTTACTCCAAGCCGATTGAGCTTAGTCTCAAGGAGACCAAGCTCTGATACCAATTGTAAGTGCCCGGTGCAACCCAATGAGTACAAACAAATTCACAATGATGCACAAAGATATATCAAATTTAAGCACAATAAAGAAAACTTAATTAAAGAGAAAGGATAAGAAATGCAAACCAACTATCAAACCAATAGCCTCTTCAATTGATGGCGATGCTAACCAAGATGTACAAGTGAAGGCTCACTCCTTCCTCACCCCAAACACACTTTGGTTGAGCCAAGGAGTTTTACAACTATTCTAGTTAACCCTCAACAACCTACACTTGAAAGATCACTCACCCAATTAAGAACTATGTTATACAAATGAGGCAACCTTCACCAAGGTTTTACCACTTCAAGTGATAGGTTCACCTTCACCAAGGTTTTACTCCTCCTAGAGAATAACCTTCACTTGAGCAACCTCACAACCCAACTTTCCCAACCCCTTATACAACCAACAAAGAATCTTTCTACTCAAAAATCTCACTTGTAAGCTTGTATTTTGTGTTGGCAAAAGTCCCGTGTCTTCTTGTCCTTTGGGGTGTTTATAGAAGGTGAGAAATGGCTCCAAAAGGCTCTCCAACGGTCAAATATTAAATGCTGTCAAAACTAGCCGTTGGCCTGTCGGACGTTCGAACCAACTGTCGGACGTCCGAACCCTGCGTCCAAACCACCTGTCGGACGTCCGAACCCTGCGTCCGAACGTCGTCAGAGAGTCATCAAATCTTTGCGAAATTTCTCGGACGTCCGATGCGATTGATGTGCGTCCGAGGGGTGCGTCCGATCCTTCCGGACGTCCGATGCTTCCTCACGAGCGTCCGACAGAATATCCTTCCTGATGTTCTTCATCCTTTCGGACGTCCGATAGCTTCCTTTCGGACGTCCCACATGAGTGCCCTGTTTTTGCTTCTTCTTTTGTGCCACAAGAATCTGTTCTAACAAATTGCTCACATAAAAACATTAGCCCAAATCTACATTTTGGTTTGTTAATCATCAAAACCAAGGATTGATCGACCAAGGTCAACAAAACCAATTCAAACCTAGTCTAATACTAACAATAAAAGTCGGAATAAAGTTACGAACTCATTTCCATACATAAATATCTAGTCTTACATCACAATTTCAAATTTACAATCACTTTCCCCTAAATATACAACATCCAAAAGTGTCTAGTCGATTACAATTAAAACACTAATACAAAAGTGCCTCAAGTCGGCATTTGGTTAACTCCTTCCAATCGGGTTCCTGTTAAGGAAAACAAACTAATGGGATGAGCCAATACTCAGTGAGATAAAGAAACACACATGTAAACACATAATCCAAGTAGTAACAACAATTACATTGTAAGTAAAGCTATCAAGTTCGAATGATTCACATTTGGAATAGGAAAATAAACAGAAACAATTCAAGGATACTATAGCTCTCAGGAGCTAAATTCCACGTAGTCGAGTCAAAGTCTTGATCACAACTCATATTGACACTCCGTCAACCACATAAGTATCAAATCCGTAGATACACAACTTTTCTTCGAATCCCGTCACCGTTACACCCCCTTACCGGGCCCGCTCGTCAAATTTTTGATAATACTCGAGTTTATCATGGCAATACTACGCGAGTAATGCTGAGCAAGATCTCTCCAATAGATCATGCTCTACGAATATCTCATGGTTTGCTAAGCTTATCGACCAAGCCCATGCTGGCTCGAATTGCAAAGTTAACCAATGAGTTTGGGCGAATACGAATACGAATATAAGTTGATGAGCAATGCTCAAATCAACGATTCCAAATAGGAATCACAAATATGAATCACATGTACGAATCACAAATACGAATCACATCCACATTACTATGTACAAGTCGAATATGAATTCACATAGCAAAATACGAATATAATTTCGTTCGAAAGAGAACGAGTGCGGTAAAGTACACACTCGTCTCAAAATTTCAAATTCACATAACGGATAAGAAACAGTTAACCACTTAGCACAAATTCATGCACTTGACACTCACAGTGATTCAAGTAGCAAGTTCAAATGATGGTTTAAGGTCACCCGTAAGATCCTCTTGAAGGTCCTCGTGCGAGCCTGAGCAAATTAATAGCGAATTATCATTTATAAACCCCAATTATCACGTATGAGTGTACGCTTGTACAATCCGAGAAAATTTCTCGGAAGTGAGTCTAATTTATTCATAAATTAGGCCCAAAAGTGGGGTTCAAAAGTACAAGAGAAATCGAGTTTTCGCCTTCGAAATCAAGGGTAAAACGTTCAAGTGATATCGAGGGAAAAGGAGAATTCGAACAACTCTATTTCCCTTAAGTTTTGGAAATTTCAGTTTTGATACAAGATCTTTGAAAAATCGTATCTCACTCGTTACAAGTCCAAAATTGGAAAACTTGCACCGTTGGAAACTCCTTCCAAAGTACTAAAAGTTCCTTACATACACCTTTCCATGATTCCAAACGGAAAGTATTCAAAATTTAGCTCAAAGTTGCTGTTTTGGAGCACTTGAGACAGGTTTAGGTCGGTTTTTGGCCAAATTTGAAAATTCGGCAAAATTCACTTGATTTGAACTAACCTCTGAAATTTGGAACTCTATTAGAGTTGCAATCCAAGTTTAAAATAAAAAAAATGGAACAACAGTCGGAGTGTTGAGCACCGAGATATGATAGCTCAAAGTTGGCGAGAAACCGAAACTGTTAAGCAAAAATCCAGATTTAAACTTCCAACTTTGGGACTTTGGTTAGGTATCGAAAAGGACTCGGAATGGCACCAAATTTGGTATGAATATACTACCATATAAGGACTACTCCTCTGCCAAAATTCATAGAAAACTATGTACGAGAAATCGGTTAACGAAACCACTAAAACCCCAAGAAGTTGCAAGGTAAATCTGCCTTGGACTTCCGTTTTTCCGTTTTCAAGCATTTGGCCAAGGAAATTCCCTCAACATGGTTCATTGGTGTAGAAAAGGTCTAATAAACATTCCAAGATCGGTTTGGTAGGTGATTAATGTTGATCTTGATCCCTATCTTTTGATGTTTACAAAACAAATGGATGATACTAATATCTCTTTAAGATATACTTTCAGTTATGAAGTTATTTGATTCCATGAACAAGTGCAATTGAAAGAAGACAAAGGTTGCTGAAAGCTGTCGGACGCTCAAAAAGACTGCATCGGACGTCCGACAACCATTGAGTATCTTCGGACGCAGAAAACTAGCCTACCGGACGTCCTAAGGAATTGAAGAAAAATTCTCAGTTTTACATCATACCTTCGAACGCAGAAAACCAGCCTACCGGACGTCCGATAGAAGTGAAGAAAAATTTTCAAACTCACTGCCTGCTGTCGGACGCAAGCATCGGACGTCCGACAGTATCGGACACAAGCATCGGACGTCCGATACTCCAACGGCTAGCTGACTCTTCAGCTACTTTCTATCCGTTGGAAGCATTAATGAGGCACTTTCTTGGTCCTATATAAATAGTTGATGGTCAGATACTTTAAACAACTTTGGCACACTGAAGATACAAAAGATCTAGAGTGATTTTAGTGAGAAAATACTCTTCAAAGAAGATTTGTAGTCTTAGTGGTGTGAGGTTCATTGTAAGTTTTTCATTTGTGAGGGAATACTTCATGAGTGTAGCTCTGTGAGGGTTGTCCTGAGGGATAGTAAAACGTCCTGGCTTGACCGAGTGGAGTTCGGGGCAAGGAGGAGGTGAACCTTCCTTTGTACACAAGAGTGATTGTAATTCATCAACTTGAAGTAGCTTGATTGAATTTATCTACAAGCTCAAGAGGAGCTGTGTAGTTAATTGGTTTGCTATTCTTTCCTTTTTATTTACTTATTGTTACATTTGGAATCTGTACTTTGTTTATCTCTTCTACTCACAAGCATTTGTGCTTTCTCATTTACTGCTCCATTGTATGGTCGCCTAGAAAAGAGGGTTGTTTTCGGGCCTTACAATTGGTATCAGAGCTTGGTCTCCTAGAGATTAAGCTCAATCGGCTTGGAAGTAAAAATGACAACCAATAATGCTATGTTTTTTGAAGGTCATTCTGTGATTAGACCACCTATGTTTAATGGGTCAAATTATGTGAGTTGGAAAGAAAGAATGATTATTTTTTTGCAATCTATTGATATTGAATTATGGTTTATTATTAGTGAAGGTCTATATGATGCCTCTCTTATAGATGAAAATACTCATAGATCTAGACCAAAAACAAGAAGTGAACTGACTGCTATAGACAGAACTCATCTCACCTTAAATGGAAAAGCCATGAATGTGTTACATTGTGCTTTAGACTCAAATGAATCTATTAGAGTCAAAGGCTGCAAGTCAGCCAAGGAAATTTGGGATAAACTGAGAGAAATTCATGAAGGTAGTGAGAATGTTAGAGAACAAAAGAATTCCATTCTGGTTACCAAGTATGAATCGTTCAAGATGGAACCTCATGAAAATATTGATGAGATGTACTGTATATTCAATGACCTCATTAAGGACTTAGAGGTGCTGGAAAAAGAATATTCTCTAGGTGAGAAAAATAGAAAAATCCTGAATGTCTTGTCCAATGATTGGGAAAATAAAGTGATTGCTATTGAGGAGGCTAAAGATTTGAATACTATGCCTATTGAATCTCTTGTTAATTCTCTAACCTCTTATGAGCTGAAATTTAAATCCAAAGTGCAAGAGGAGGAGGATGCGAAAGTAAGAAGGAGCATTGCTTTAAATGCATCTCAAGATGAAGATGATTCTGCCTCCCTAGATGAAGAAGATGTGGAAGTTGATGACAGTGATCTTGCTCTCATCACAAGAAGTTTCAAGAGGATTCTCAACAAAAAGAGATTTAGAAGAGGAGGATCTAACAATTCAGATTCTAATCAATTCAACAATGTAAGAAATAAAGGAAAATATGAGGCCAACAAAAAGCAAGATGACAAGTGCTTTGAATGCAGCCAACCTGGACATTATACAAGTGAGTGTCCAGTGAATAAGAGAAAAGGTGAAAGAAAACCCAGATTCAATAACTTCCAGTTCACATGGAATGAATGCAACTCCGATGGTGAAATTGAAGAGGAAGAAGAATCTGCTCAATTGGCTTTCATGGCCATTGGAGATGATAAGGTAACAACTTGTAACTCTCAATTTGAAAGTGATGATGAAAGTGATGATGATCTTGAATCTTTCATTATAAAATTGCATGATAGTTTGAAAGAATCTTATGCTAGAAACAAGGAGTTAAAACAGAAAATTAGTTTTTTGCTTCGAGATAATGCAAATCTTTTTCAACAAAATAAAAAGTTGAATGCTGAAAATGATTTCTTCAAAAAGAGTGAGACTGCTTTACACTTTGAACTTGATAGAAAAATAAAGCTTTGTGAATTGTTCAAAAAGGAACAAGGTGATTTGAAAAGAAGAATGGATGGTTTAAATGAGTTGCTCCAATATAAAAAACAAGACTGTTTTCAAAGTAATAAATCAAAACCTCATTTTGGCACTCATCAGATAAGACTGAATCAATATGCAAATGAGTTTGCTATCCATAGGAAAAGGCAAGTCAGATTTATTAAACCCGTTCATGTGAATAACTCTTTGGTTATGTGTAATTTCTGTTGTCAAAAAGGTCACATGAAAAGTGATTGCTATGTGAGAAAAAATATAAAAAAAAAGCATAAAATGCATGTGGATAGTTAGACATGATGTTAACTTTAACAAGTAGGAGATTTTATTAATCATTGCAGTAATTCTCGTTCATTATGTTTTTTTTTCTTTTGATATTTTTGATATTTTGATCTGAGTTTTCGCTGATATTTTTTGAATATTATTGGATCTGTATGATGTTAAAAAGGGAGTAAAGAACAATTCTGATCTAATGATGATTTGGTCTGATAATTATTTTGATTGTTATTTCTCTTTTTGATACTCCTTTTTGATATCAATTCTCTGTGATATGATAGTTATTGCTGTCATTTCTCTGTTTTTATTTGGAATATTGGATTCTTTGTTATTGTTATTGGATTATGGTAGCTAGTTTTTACTCTCATCTTATGATGACAAAAGGAGGAGAAATGGTTGCAATGAGTAAGGGGGAGTTATTCTGAGATTATGAGTTTGGCTCTTGAAAGTTTTGGATGCAATGATTGAGGGAGAGCCTATACTTATTTTTGTTTCTTTCCATCCATTGTTTTGTCATCATCAAAAAGGGGGAGAATGTTGATCTTGATCCCTATCTTTTGATATTTACAAAACAAATGGATGATACTAATATCTCTTTAAGATATACTTTCAGTTATGAAGTTATTTGATTCCATGAACAAGTGCAATTGAAAGAAGACAAAGGTTGCTGAAAGCTATTGGACGCTCAAAAAGACTGCATCGGACGTCCGACAACCATTGAGTATCTTCGGACGCAGAAAACTAGCCTACTGAACGTCCTAAGGAATTGAAGAAAAATTCTCAGTTTTACATCATATCTTCGGACGCAGAAAACCAGCCTACCGGACGTCCGATAGAAGTGAAAAAAAATTTTCAAACTCACTGCCTGCTGTCGGACGCAAGCATCGGACGTCCGACAGTATCGGACACAAGCATCGGACGTCCGATACTCCAACGGCTAGCTGACTCTTCAGCTACTTTCTATCCGTTGGAAGCATTAATGAGGCACTTTCTTGGTCCTATATAAATAGTGGATGGTCAGATACTTTAAACAACTTTGGCACACTGAAGATACAAAAGATCTAGAGTGATTTTAGTGAGAAAATACTCTTCAAAGAAGATTTGTAGTCTTAGTGGTGTGAGGTTCATTGTAAGCTTTTCATTTGTGTGTGAATACTTCATGAGTGTAGCTCTGTGAGGGTTGTCCTGAGGGATAGTAAAACGTCCTGGCTTGACCGAGTGGAGTTCAGGGCAAGGAGGAGGTGAACCTTCCTTTGTACACAAGAGTGATTGTAATTCATCAACTTGAAGTAGCTTGGTTGAATTTATCTACAAGCTCAAGAGGAGTTGTGTAGTTAATTGGTTTGCTATTCTTTCCTTTTTATTTACTTATTGTTACGTTTGAAATCTGTACTTTGTTTATCTCTTCTACTCACAAGCATTTGTGCTTTCTCATTTACTACTCCATTGTGTGGTCGCCTAGAAAAGAGGGTTGTTTTCGGGCCTTACAATTAACACCAAGAATCTCGAATTAACAAGTCTCAATCAAGTTTAGTAACAAATCTGCCCAAAAGGAGGGTTTTCCTTCTAGAAGTCAGTTTCGAAATACGTCCACAAATCACTCAATTCTACTCGGAATTGGACGTGGTTGGTGGCGTTAAAAAATATATTCATAAAGCTACAATTTGTCAGAAGAAATCATTTTCAAAATCTGTCCACAACTAGTCCAAATTGGAGCCTCAAGTTGTAGTTCATATTCTGCCTTCTAGGGAACTAACGAAACAGGGCAGCCAAGTTCAAACGGTTGGTACGGATTACTCATACGGAATCAGGATGTGTATTTTATACTGTTGGAAATCTGGAAATGTCTAGTTTCCAGTGCCACAAATGGCACCCGATTTTGACATCGGAGTAAAAAGTTATGGCCGAAAGAAAAGGACTACCTGGGCAATCCTGGAAAATTTTCCAGTTTTGCTAAACCTTTGAAATCACTACAATTGACCAACCAAATCATGTTATTTTTCAATGAAACTTTCTACACCATTCATATAACATGTATACATCACAAAGAAGTCATTAGAATCTCAAAATTTCACACCAAAGTGCACGAACATGGTAGGGGTAAAATGGTCACTTTTGTTCATTGAACCTTCCTTGAATTTCTACCAACAACCCAACATTATTCCACTAATTTAAGCACTAAACCAACATTAATAGCATCATCATTCATCAAATCAGTCCATCCAATCCAAGTGGGAGTTCATAGAGCCCACACAATAATTTTTCCAACATAAACAAGCTACCCACATGCATGCATGAGCTTATATGTGCACCACTACTTCCATAAATCAAGATTTTCAAGGTTGATCGTCCATTACCTCTTTTGATGGGCAAAACAGAAATTTTCGGCCCTCGTTAGCCCAAGAAAACCGTGGAAAGCAACCCCCTTTTGTAGCTTAAGATGATCACCAAGTGTTTAGCTAGGTATGGTTACAATTTGAGGTGAAATGGGTGATGATTTTGTGAAGAAATGGAGAAGAAAAATTGAAGAGCTCCTTGGTATTTTCCTCCTCTTGATGGCCGGCCAAATGAGAGAGAAAAGTGAGGGAGTGTTTGATCAAAGGAAGCTTTCAAGAGAAGCGTTAATGTGTGGCCCAAGTTCACCCAAAAGTCAACTCTCCTTCACGCGCGCACGCGCGCATTTTGTGCTTGATTCTTCTCGAGTTTATTTCACTAGTGTACTAAACCTCTAATGCACTTATATTCATATTAATATTATTCAATCTTAATTGTCCCAAAATAAGGGTGTAAAGTCTCTCAATTAAATCGCGCGTGTAAAAACGCATACTTCCGATTTTTGCGCGATAAAGCGAAATCTCCAAGAAATTCTTATAACGATAGCTTCACTAATTAATACTCGAATACTTACGTATAAAATTACCTATTTTAAGACTAATATACAAGTCTCTAATTTTCTATGTTTATTGTATTCTCGAATCTATTATTGACTCCAATCGCGTATTCACTACTTTCACTTAACGAGCCTTCGAATATTAAACTTTGAAACAAGTCACTTTAAAAATATAATTAAGCTATAGATCCATATAATTAGGTCTAAAAAGGTTAGAAAATAATATTCGGGGCAATTGGCCAAATAAATATTTAAATGAGCTCGTAATAGAAATTTAAAATAAGAAAATTTGCGAGTCCTCACACTCTTTACTATGAACTGCCAAATTAAGTGGCCCTTCTTTCCTATTTTGTTTTATTTTTCCTTTCTTCATCTACATTCTACAATTCGATCATACTGTCACCTAATATGACTACTTCTACACATACAACAGAATTTTTTATTTGCTCTAGCAATTTCTTTTCTATTATTTTATTTTTTATTTGTTGTTTTGGAATAGTATTCCACTATCTAACTTCTCTATTTGTATTTTTGACAACAAATATTTCTAGATTAAATATTCTTTCTAATGCAAGAAATATATAATGTCTTCTAATATGTGTCTTACAATGAATGAAGATTATAAGGTTTTTTCATCTCTCTGACTCTCAATAGCGAATACCCAACTGGTAGGATAAAATTGGAAATTGACAGACAAAAAACACCTCAGCACAAGTAAAAGAATGCAGTACAATAAATATAAAAATTTAGTTTAGGTATAAATATAACAATTGTAAATGGAAGGAAATAGTGGTACATAAAAAAAAGTTAACTAAATTGAATACTTAATATTTAAGGGTAGACGTCTTTTGGAAGCAAATATTATCTTTGAACTTTGACCATTGGTCACAGGGAGCAAAGTTCTAATGAAAGGAACTTAGGAGGCAAATTTTAATAAACAATACTTACAGGGGGTTTAGTGTAATTTACAAAGGGATGAAAACCATTCCTTTGCTTCTGTGTTGATGGGTGCCGGACACGTGTGGTATCTCTTCGTATTAGTCAACGCGTTGGTAGCCATCTTTGGTCTAGCCTAGCAATCTTCGGGCATATAATCACTTATAAAAGTCAATTGATGAGACGGTCAAATCTGCTAATCCACCAGCCCAGTTAGGTGCTGGCTGGCAGGCAGGCAGGCAGGCAAAGCACGTTTGTTATTAAATTTCTGCTTTCTCTAGAACACCAACGCATGAAAAGTGTAGTAGAAATGCCTGGAAAGTGTTGCGAAATCACACACATGTTATTAAAAAGGAAATTTAGTTGGATCTTTAATTGAAACAGATAATTATTTTTTTAAAGATTAGGAGAATTAAAACTTACGTAAAATTCATCAATATACCTTGCAATGTTTAAAACCATTTTTAGGATGCCTCTTTCGCTTCATTGAAAGCGTTTTGCAATGTTTTGAAATGTTTGTTGTGTTAAAAAATCAAAATTCTTTTTATTTTTGTTCAAGATCGTCCCTTCCTTAAATTGTGTGCATGTTACATACAAATTTAAATTTTAAATATTAAGAGATAAAATTGGAAAAAGAAATATAAATATCACAATAAAATCACTATTTTTAAAAAGTTAAATTTCCGAAACACAATAAAAAATTAGGGTGGAGGGAGTATATAATTTTACTGTAGAGATTAGAGCCCATTTGATTTGTAATTTTTTGAAAATTTTTGTAGAAAAATATACTATGACACAATTTTTTTCCTATGTGATGTATATGAAATAAAAAAGTAATTATAAAAAATGACAAGCAAATGGTCTCACGCAAACCCACAAAATTTTTCTGTAAAAAATGCAATTCAAATAAGCCCTTAGTTTTAACTATTAAAAGTTTGCTCCGCCTACTGTAGTATTGTTTGTTCACATGCAAGTGAGCCATTTTTAACCTGAAATGTAGAAATTCTCTAAATAAGTAAAACTGCTCTCCACACATTGGAATTTCTTAATCAAAAGCTTGATAGGTTGTAATTATCATCGTGTTGCAATTTTAATAGTCTTTGAATTGGATTTTGCTTCAAAGATGGGCCGGCGAAACAAACCCGAAACGTCTGGGTAGACGGTCCATTTAAAAAGAATGACATTCACCAAATAAGTTTTTGTTCAAGCGGCGATTTTTTTTTCTTTTTCTTTTTCATAAACAATAATAAACACGGTTTTGGATCATTATGTCACACTTTATGTTACACTATTTATAAGACGAGATACTTGTCCTTTTATTTAAATATGGTGTAACAGCCAATGTCTAATATAGAACCCAAAGGCACCGACCATGTTGCTAACACAATTAGTTGTTGATTGACACTAAATATGATGAATACTAGGGGGACAATTTCCTTTAGATTTAAGTCCCTGTTTGATAACGCAATTCAACACTTAAATTTAATGAGTTTAATATATTCAGATATATTTGATAATAAAAAATTGAATATCTAAATTAATTAAGTGCTATTCAATTTTTTGGGCAAAACTTGCTTTAAAAAATAAGTGATAAGTTATTCATTTATCACTGAATGTGATATATGCTTACATGCATTTAATTTAATATTTAACAATTCAATAATTTAATAGATTCAAAATTTAGATTTTAGATTTCAGTTTTCAAAATTCAATTTTATCAAACGCATCTTAAGTTATGGATCCGGCAAAAGCCTTCCCTAGATCCAAAATCTAAGAAGACGAAGACTATAGCCGTTCATCAATGATCTAATGCGTGCCAACCATGTTAAAGCCTAAATTCGATGTAGAAGTACTATGATAAAGTGCCTGAGATATATCATAATTGCAAGTTTAATTTACCGCTTAAAACAAATACTCTAATTCTACATTAATTCATCTTCAATTGTGTGCAAAAATGATATTAGTGCCATCATCCAAAAAAAAAAAGAAATCAGAATTACTTGTTCCGCTGGCTAGTTATAATTTCAGCATTAACTTGGATTTGTGTGAAGGAAAATCCTACATTAATGACAACAATTTATAGGACAACACGACATGACAAATATAAATTAAAAGATGATCCACTTGGCCTTTTGGAGTTTTCATGTTGTATCTATCATTTAATCATATCTATTTTTAAAGTTATTTTTTGTAAATGGATTTTTGTGTTAAAAAGAAAAGATAAGATCAAATGCGCTAAGGTCAGCCCCAAGCTTTCACGCGTAATACTAATAAATAAAAGAGTCGAGACTGCTATTGCATGGCTGGTTACAAATTATTCAACTAAGTTAAATATGATTTAGTTTCCTAAAATTCTTCATTGGATGCATGTATGATTGAGAATGGAGCAACAGACAGATATCATAAATTAAAAATGAAGCCCATAAAACAAAAAGCTTGAGGTATGAGAATATTCTTTACACTCGTTTATTGCTTTTGACTTGGCCACACTTTGTTGCCTTTGTCAACTGTCAATTTTGTAATCCGCAGCTACAGTTCTCCATTCAAACCTGGCCAACCTGTCACTCCCCCGACTTTTTCCACTAGATAAAGAGAGACTCCGCCCTTGTCGAAACCATACAATCACAAATTCACTATACAAATCTCAACGGACCATACCCAAAAATTGCAACAATGGCAACCAAGATAGGGTGGCTATTCTTTACCTTCATTTCCTTGTCTTCATTTTTTTCCCCTGGCTTTTCCAAAAATCCTTCCTCCGGTGATATCAACTGGTGGTGCAACCAGACTCCTTACCCAGAACAATGCAACTATTTCTTCTTAAACCATGGTACAAACCACTTCATGCCTAAAGAAAAAGCCGATGTCAAGAAGATGGCTATGCAAATAACCCTAGAGCGAGCTCTCAAAGCCAAGACTCATACCGAGAACCTCGAGAGTAAATGTAGAAATGAGCGCGAAAAGGCTGCATGGGCCGATTGTTTGAAGCTCTACGAAAGCACCATTCTTCAACTTAACCGAACCCTAGACTCCAATACCAAGTGCACCGATTTTGATGTTCAAACGTGGCTAAGTACAGCTCTGACGAACCTCGAGACTTGTCGATCAGGGTTCCAGGAGCTCGGTGTTTCTGACTTTGTGTTGCCTCTCATGAGCAACAACGTTTCCAAGTTGATATGCAACACATTGGCTCTTAACAATAACATTAACGTTTCAGTAGAGAAGCAAACATATAAAGATGGATTCCCAACTTGGGTAACGCCTGGAGACCGAAAGCTGCTTCAGTCATCTTTGGTAAGGCCAAATCTCATAGTGGCTCAAGATGGTTCTGGGAATTATCGGACCATTAAGGCTGCCCTTGATGCTGCCGCGAAAAGAAGTGGTAGCGGGAGGTTTGTGATACAAGTAAAGCGAGGTACTTACAGAGAGAACCTTGAGATCGGCAATAAAATGAAGAACATCATGTTGCTTGGCGCTGGTATGCGTGACACGATTATCACCGGCAGCCGAAGTGTTGGCGGAGGATCCACCACCTTTGACTCTGCTACTGTTGGTAAGTCCTTCTTAATTTGCATGTATTTGCTTTACTATTTTAAGGTACCTTTGACTTAATAAAAAAAAAAAAAAAGATAACGTCAAGATTATAGAAATTGAAACTTTGAAAGTTACATACCTATATAAACTATTAACAGTGTTTTCATACAAATCATTCTCACAATCTAATCCTAACATTATACTTAAATTTTAGATAAATCCACCCTTAAAAAGTGAACACTCTTAATATATATTTTTAAAAAATCTCAGACGCAGACATTGTGTCTGTTATTTTGAAAATCACAGAATGCGTGATATGCAATTATTATCCACAAAAAGAAAAATCACTTTTTTTCCTTTCAAGTTTCTGATGAAATACTCATATCATCAATTAATATAGAAACTTCGTTTGTTCAGTATATTTAGGTAAATATCACTTTCAAAAAATTAAAAACTCATCAGATCAAGTCCTTCCGTTTGAATAATTCGCCACGTTGATCGACTGGAGCTCTTAAATTTCCATGACTGTGATCAGTTCCTGACCACGTAAATCCAATAATCTCTAGAAAGCTTCTGATAATCTTTAGTGTCATGTTGTCTGACTTTGCCAACCTCGAGAGTATTTGCATCACAGTATTATAGATTAGTTAACAATGCATATCCAGCTAAACTTAGCATTTGCGAGCTTTGGTGCAGTACTGTCTAACTTTACCAAACATTGACGTTTTAGTTACAAATGCATAGACATCATATAGCATCACATACATTGTAAAACGTTGCTGATCCTTTTTTCATTTAATGTATGAATATCAGCTGTGACTGGTGATGGATTTATTGCTCAAGGCATTACATTCCGAAACACAGCAGGACCACAAAACCACCAAGCAGTTGCACTTCGCTCAGGATCCGATCTTTCTGTCTTCCATCGCTGTGGCTTTGAAGGCTACCAAGATACCCTATATGTCCATTCCCAACGCCAATTTTACAAAGAATGCTATATCTACGGCACGGTGGACTTCATTTTTGGGAATGCTGCCGTGGTTCTCCAGAACTGCATGATATACGCGAGGAGGCCAATGGATAAGCAGAAAAACACCATAACAGCACAAGGTCGCACTGATCCTAACCAAAACACTGGGATTTCAATCCATAATTCCCGTGTTATGGCTGCATCAGACCTCAGACCAGTGCTGAGTTCATTCAAAACATACTTGGGACGACCATGGAAACAATATTCTCGAACTGTTTTTATTCAGACATACCTTGACTCGTTGGTGGATCCTGCTGGATGGTTAGAGTGGGATGGCAATTTTGCTCTCAACACCTTGTATTATGGAGAGTATAAGAACTCCGGCCCGGGTTCTTCTACAAGCAGAAGAGTGAAATGGCGCGGTTACCATGTCATAACTAATCCAACTGAAGCATCTCGATTCACTGTTGCAAATTTCATTGCCGGTCGGTCATGGCTGCCCGCAACTAATGTGCCTTTCGCTGCAGGACTCTAACCTTTAAGTCTCTCTACTGTTTCTATGTACACATTTCAATTTTGACCATTGTTTCGTTAATTATTTTTTTGTCCTTTAATCATTCTTTCCCGACTGTTTGGGATAGAAAATGTCTCAATTCTAAGATGCATTGAAATTTTTAAAAAATGTAATGAAATTAAAGTGATTTAATTGCTCTACACCAAGGTATTTGTATTTTAGCTTTGAATCAAGTTAAGCAAATTGCTCTACACCAAAGTACGTTTGTGTACTGCTGGTGCTTCGCATCATTTAACTCTACCATATTTAATAGTTTGGATTTGGATAAGGAATACATATGGAATTGTGAAATTGCCTAAAGCATGATTTATTATTTTTTCCTCCAAAGAGCGTAACGCATAATTATAATCTACCTGATAAATAAAATAATAACAAGATATGTCCATGGATTGCCACATGGCTACCAATTTTATAAAACAGCATGTTAGTTGTTATGTGTAATATACAAACTTCGCTACCCAAAATATAATTGCCTAAATTAGAATTAATACAAGTGGAGATATTCTTTATAATTGCAAAATTAAGTTGGGAGCCAGATTGTAAATTTTCCAACATCTATCCATAGCTCACCGCCTTACTTTATGATTTTTATAATTTTGTCTTAAGAATCACAAGATACAGAGACACACGAGGCAGGCAGAGACTTGGAGAGCAGGGGAGAAAGATTATCATCTACCAATTTCAGTCAAATCTGAGGTAAAGAACCAAGTCTTCTTAAATTTCGTGAGCTGAATTTAAAGATTATGCAGTGGAATCTTAGTGGTTTCTTTGAATATGGTAACTCAAATAACTGTTGGTTGTAAGAAATGAGATTGGATAGATATAAATTTGTTTTACTGGTGTGATTTCTTTCATATGTTGCTATTGATCTGTAGCCAAACATCTGACACGGATATGCACACGAAATTGAAATGATTTTAGGTGTTAATAGCTAAAAACACATTGAGTTCTAACCAATTCCGCAGCTATCGGTCATCCCTGTGTAGTTTTAGAAAACTATTCATAACTTGATGTTGAAAAGTCAAAAGTGTCGTTAATTAAGTTTGAAACTACATTGGAACATCTTCCCAACAATATAAAATTCGAACTCTGGTTCATTGTCTATAAATATCAAAATGTTCATATATTTGGCTGGAAATCGTAACTTGTACAGTTAAGGATAGGAAATTGTACTGACTTGCGGCTGAATTTGGACCAGTTTATGGTTCAAATCACCAAGTGCTATCTTCTAAAGATTTTTAGCACATTAAGTCTAGTTTTGATGGTGCAAATTTTATGATTTTTTTTACCTACACAATTTGACTTATACCCCATTAAACAGAGCATTTGTGAGGACCCGAAAATTTTCTTATTTTTATCTTATTTTACTGGCTTATTTAATTATTTATTCACCCGTTTTCTCCGAATAATTTATTTCAGTCATTTTAAATCCATTTACATGGAACAATGCCTTGCTTATGTTTTTAAAATGTTTTGTTAGTAAAATTTATTTTTCGGAGGCTCGTTTAGTAAGGAATAATGAGTACACATTTTCGAGGTAAAATTCGATTTGAGAGTGCAATAATCTTGGAGAATTAAGAATGATCAATAGTGGACTAAGAAAAGTTAATTGATAGATTAGATGTGAGTGAGTTAAAATTTAAGTTTATACCGTGTGCGCGTCGAAAGTTTCCCGAAAGTCGCGCCTGTACAAACTAATTGGAGATTTGAGGAATTAATACTTGTGAGGACTCATGTTTTTATTTCAAAAATAGTTATTTTTAGGATTATTTACCCTAGTATTAGTGAGTTATATTATCGTTACAAGAATTTCTCTTAAGTTTCGTTTTATCAAACGCGAATTGGAAGTTCGCGTTTTTCGCGTCAAATCGACCCAATGGAGATTTAAGAAATTAATACTAGACTACTAAGAGTAATGTTAAAGGAAGTACATTAGAGGTTTAGTGCACAAGTGAAACAAACCCGAGAGAAAACAGACACGACACGCGCGCGCGAGTACTATTCGTAGTTGACTTTTGCTCAAACTTTTAACCACAAACACTCAAGCTTCTCCAAGAAGCTTCATTCATCAGCCCACCCTCTCTCTTCACTCTCCATAGCCGGCCAACACTCCAAGGAAGAAGAAGAGAAAAACTCTTCACCATTTCACTTCAATTCTTGCTCCAAATCCTCTACAAATTACCATCCAACCTCAAAATCATTTGGAGATTCACTTAAGCTAGGAGATAAACATCATCTCACAGTTTTTCTTAGGGCTTTAGAGGTGCAAAAATTTCTGGTTTCTCTCAAGGATTAGGAGGTAATCATCCAATCTTCTAATCTCGGCTTTAGTGGGTTTAATCTTGACTATGAAGTTTGTAACTTCATTATTGATGTTGTTATTTGAATTGGAATGGTTGATGTGGGCTCTATGAAATCCCACCTTGGTTGTATGGGCTGATGTGATGATATAATGCTTGATTTGGGTTGTTTAAGATAATTATAGATAGAGAATCGAAGGAAAGTTGAAGGAAAATTTCGTAGGAAAGCTGACCGAAATCTGCCCTATTTTTACCGTGGCTTTAGTTCAAATTTTTGTTGCTCAAATGATTGTGAAACTGATGTATATATGTTATATAGTGTGTATAGAAAGTTTCTACCAAAAATCAATTGATTTGGTTGAGTAAAAGTTGAAATTTCGAAATGAAAGACAAACTGGAAAACGTGTTTTGGGCTGATGAACAGTGTCTCTTTAATTGAACATATCTCTCTGTATAAAAGTCAAAATCGAGTTCCATTTGTGGAATTTGAAATAAGACATTTGTAGCTTTCCAACGGTATAAAATTCACCATCTAGTTCGAACTGAGTGATCCGTAGTGGTTCACCAAAGTTGTCTGTTCTGTTTGAATAGCAGTGGGAAGGTGCAACTTGTCACCTGAATTCGAACTACCTATGAACTGATTTTCAGAACAAATTTTTCTGATGAAATGTATCCTTATGATTCTAGTTTCCAATGCCACCAACCATTCTCAATTCCAAGTTGTATTGAGTGAGATATGGTACAATTTGTAAACTGCAGCTGAGCTGGAAAACCCTACTTTTTGCTGGCCAACTGATTTGGTTGTTTGTGAGATGCTTTGTTTGAAAATTTTGATGTCAACCAACTATCAATTGCTTGTGAAATGTTTCTTGGACCTTGGTTTCACAAATGAACCAAAATGGAACTGATTTCATGGTACAAAGTGTTTAAAAAGGGAAAAAAGCAAGAAGACAGATTTGTCTTGGAAATTTCTTGAACTTTTGTAGTTTTGTTAACTACCTTCCCGTATGAGTTTTTACATGAAATTTGGTAGAGGATTAGTTCATTTGGGAGTTGAATTGTACCAAATTTAGTGTTATTCTAAGGCCATTTTGATACCCAAATGATGACCCAAAGTTTACTTTCAAATCTGGAAAATTCACTGTTTAGTAGTGAAAATTTTCCAACTTTGAGCTACTATATCTTGACACTCAAAACTCCGAATCTAATTCCATTTTTCGTATTTGAAACCTTGATTGAAATTCTCATTGTGTTACAAATTTCAGAGGCTAGTTCACTTCCTGTGAATTTTTCCGAATTTCCAAAGTTTGCCGAAAAACATGATCGAAACTGTCTTGTATGCTCAAGTCAGCCACTTTGAGCTGAAATTTGAATGTCTTCTGTTTAGAATCTTGGAAAAGTGTCTTCAAGGAACTTTTAGTACTTTGAACCAAGATTCCAACGGTACAAATTTTTCCAATTTTGAACCTACTGAGTGAAAGATATGAAATTTCAAAGATTGTCACTTAAAACTAAAATTTTCCGACTCGATTGGAAATGAGTTTTTAGAAACTCTTCTCCATCCTTTGAAGTTGATTGACAGTTTTAAACTTGATTTCATGGAAGAAATCAGTTTTTCCTTTTGTGTTATTAAACGCCACTTTTGAAATTTACGAGTAATTAAGACTATCTTTCATGATATTTTCTTAGTATTGTACAAGTGTACAATCTTCCTTGTTAACAAGGGGTTTATAAGTAATAGTATGTGATAGTCAATTTGTGACAGCCCCACCTCCTCCTAAGGCGAACCAGAGGGTTCGGCGGGCCGCCTGCCCGGCTCTCGCCGGGACTCAGTCGTTCACTACAGTCCTCAAATAAATTACAAGATAAATCTCAAATATTACATCAAGTTCTCCAATAATTACATATCAAAAGCGAAGCGGAAACAATTCCCAACTATACATAAAATGATTCCAAATCCAAACTGTACAAGATATAGGCCATCCAGACATGTGAATAAGCACAACAAGTCCTTCCTTCGCTTTGAGCCCTGTGGAGGGGAATAAAATATTTTTGGGGTGAGCTAGAAGCTCAGCGAGTAACCAGTAAAATCCTTAAACAAATATATTTCACAATGTTGCATTTCGATCATTTCGATGATGTCATGATTCAGAGATCAAATGTTCGTTTAGTGCTCTCGTGAGCCAGGGAAATCATAGCACTTGAACACCCAACGCTCAAATAGATCATTTAACATTAACATTAACATTAAGAGGGAGCCCCTTCTTGAGCTCCAGATAAACATGAACATGAACCATAAACAGAGTGGAGACGTTGGTGTCCAGCACAAGACTTTCCCAGAAATCATTGAAGCCAAATCATGTCATGAACTCACATGCAAGCACGCATGATATGCAATCGAGTACATAATGCAAGAAACATTTCACAAGTACTTTGGAAATAGTTTAGGGTCACTCACCTCCACGGCTCAGAAATCATCCATCATATAACATTGCCTTACTCAAATCCAAGTCTTAGATCACAAACTCAATGCAAACAAATCCCTTCAAAGTTCGGACATCACTTCCCCTGAATTTGCAAACTTTTCCAGCCATCATGGCTTCATTATTTTGCTCATTCAAACCCAAAGGTACACACACAACAACAAGTTCATCCAATAGCCATTCAGCAAGCTCCAAGTAGTACTAGTACAAGTCAAGCTAGGGAAAAGTCCGGAAATGAAAGTTAAGCTCAAAACCAGAAAAACAGGTTTTGACGTCATTTTGCGGTAATGGTACCAAAGGCGCTATGAATGTCGGATGAAGGTACAAGACCCACCGTTTCGAAGCTAAGAGACAGGGATACAATATTTTAGAAGGTCACTCAACCCAGTTTCGAGTGTAACCAGGTCAAAAATGCAAGATACTACACCAGAATCACAAAAACAGATTCACAGAACGCATTCTAGCGGAAACATCATAAACCAGGCTATCCAAGTCCAAATCAAGAAATTCCAAAACCAGCTGAAAGATAAAAAAACAGGGCTAAATTTCATCAGAAGACCTCAACAACCAATTCCGAAAAAATTCCAGCCACAACAACCAATTACAGGCGCAATTTTTACATTCGGGTAAAACCAGAACAGCAATAGTAATTTCGACTTTTCTCATTCTAAACTACTCCGATTGACCTGAAATTTTGTAGGCAGCTCTAAAATGTCATTCCCTACAACTTTCATGTTTTAATCCAAGGCCAATTTGGCCTCTAACTAGGAGCTACAAATTCGGGCAGAATGAAGAACATCAAACCCTAACTTTCCAAGATTTCTTCCAAAACAGAAATTGTTTGCAATTAACCACTTTTTCCACCTCACAGAGTCCTTAAACATCATTTCCAATAATCATATATAACCACACAACCATGTTCGTATTAAAACAGAAAAATCCCCAAAAATAATAAAACTTCATCAAGTCAACCACAACTCAAGATATAATCCATCAAACCATCTCTTTAGCCATCACAAGTCACTAATTTAGCATAATGAAGAACAAAGAAAGGATTGCTAGACATGAACCTTGAAATATCAAGAAAGTTGATGGCTTAGTCCTTTGCCTTCTCTAATCACTCCACCACTACCTTCAATCTTCCTAAACAAGTGACTTTTGTGGAGGAATTTGAAAGTTTAACGGTTGATTCACAAGATTGAGCAAGAAATGGAGTTGAAGGCTTTCTTCTTGTATTTTTGCTCCAAGAGGTTCGGCCAAGACAAGCTTAAAATGGAGAGAAATTGGTCAATTTTTTGAGGTTTAGTAAAGGTGATGCAAATTAGTCAAAGTCCAACTTTGAATAAGAAGGTGACACATGTCACCTTTTGGTTTAAAACTTATCTTTTTGTCTCTCCAATACAAATATCTTAACACTTTGTAAAATAATATCACTTAATACAAAATTCCAACAAGTTGTCAAAAATATAATGCATTTACCGCACTTGCGGGTCCCACGTTCAAAATACGCTTTTAATTTCTCAAAAACTAACCGATACTAGAAAAATCATTTTCAAACTATCTTTGCTCATAAACTTTATCTGGGGAATTTTTCTAATAAAGAAAATGTAGAAAAGGCGGGCGATTAAATAAAATAAACACTAGAAAATTAGAAAATTTTGGGGTTCTCACACTCATTCTTTTCGAGGCGTCACAATCTCCCCTCCTTAAAAGAATGTCGTCCTCGACATTCCATCTTGTACCAATCAAGTCGAGACATCCCACAAGAATCACTAATATTGCAAACCAAACCCACAGTCAGGCATCCTAAACTTCAAGCCTAGGATACACTACAGAGATCTGAAGCCTAAACTCTGATACCACCTGTGACAGC
The DNA here is from genome assembly GCF_003713205.1 of Coffea eugenioides. Taxonomy (NCBI): domain Eukaryota; kingdom Viridiplantae; phylum Streptophyta; class Magnoliopsida; order Gentianales; family Rubiaceae; genus Coffea; species Coffea eugenioides. The sequence continues at coordinate 70,620 of NW_020864724.1, forward strand.
CTCACCTCCTCCAAAGGCAAACCAGAGGGTTCGGCGGGCCGCCTGCCCGGCTCTCGCCGGGACTCAGTCGTTCACTACAGTCCTCAAATAAATTACAAGATAAATCTCAAATATTACATCAAGTTCTCCAATAATTACATATCAAAAGCGAAGCGGAAACAATTCCCAACTATACATAAAATGATTCCAAATCCAAACTGTACAAGATATAGGCCATCCAGACATGTGAATAAGCACAACAAGTCCTTCCTTCGCTTTGAGCCTTGTGGAGGGGAATAAAATATTTTTGGGGTGAGCTAGAAGCTCAGCGAGTAACCAGTAAAATCCTTAAACAAATATATTTCACAATGTTGCATTTCGATCATTTCGATGATGTCATGATTCAGAGATCAAATGTTCGTTTAGTGCTCTCGTGAGCCAGGGAAATCATAGCACTTGAACACCCAACGCTCAAATAGATCATTTAACATTAACATTAACATTAAGAGGAGCCCCTTCTTGAGCTCCAGATAAACATGAACATGAACCATAAACAGAGTGGAGACGTTGGTGTCCAGCACAAGACTTTCCCAGAAATCATTGAAGCCAAATCATGTCATGAACTCACATGCAAGCACGCATGATATGCAATCGAGTACATAATGCAAGAAACATTTCACAAGTACTTTGGAAATAGTTTAGGGTCACTCACCTCCACGGCTCAGAAATCATCCATCATATAACATTGCCTTGCTCAAATCCAAGTCTCAGATCACAAACTCAATGCAAACAAATCCCTTCAAAGTTCGGACAGCACTTCCCCTGAATTTGCAAACTTTTCCAGCCATCATGGCTTCATTATTTTGCTCATTCAAACCCAAAGGTACACACACAACAACAAGTTCATCCAATAGCCATTCAGCAAGCTCCAAGTAGTACTAGTACAAGTCAAGCTAGGGAAAAGTCCGGAAATGAAAGTTAAGCTCAAAACCAGAAAAACAGGTTTTGACGTCATTTTACGGTAATGGTACCAAAGGCGCTACGATTGTCGGATGAAGGTACAAGACCCACCGTTTCGAAGCTAAGAGACAGGGCTACAATATTTTAGAAGGTCACTCAACCCAGTTTCGAGTGTAACCAGGTCAAAAATGCAAGATACTACACCAGAATCACAAAAACAGATTCACAGAACGCATTCTAGCGGAAACATCATAAACCAGGCTATCCAAGTCCAAATCAAGAAATTCCAAAACCAGCTGAAAGATAAAAAACAGGGTTAAATTTCATCAGAAGACCTCAACAACCAATTCCGAAAACATTCCAGCCACAACAACCAATTACAGACGCAATTCTTACATTCGGGTAAAACCAGAACAGCAATAGTAATTTCGACTTTTCTCATTCTAAACTACTCCGATTGACCTGAAATTTTGTAGGAAGCTCTAAAATGTCATTTACTACAACTTTCATGTTTTAATCCAAGGCCAATTCGGCCTCTAACTAGGAGCTACAAATTCGGGCAGAATGAAGAACATCAAACCCTAACTTTCCAAGATTTCTTCCAAAACAGAAATTGTTTGCAATTAACCACTTTTTCCACCTCACAGAGTCCTTAAACATCATTTCCAATAATCATATATAACCACACAACCATGTTCGTATTAAAACAGAAAAATCCCCAACATTAATAAAACTTCATCAAGTCAACCACAACTCAAGATATAATCCATCAAACCATCTCTTTAGCCATCACAAGTCACTAATTTAGCATAATGAAGAACAAAGAAAGGATTGCTAGACATGAACCTTGAAATATCAAGAAAGTTGATGGCTTAGTCCTTTGCCTTCTCTAATCACTCCACCACTACCTTCAATCTTCCTAAACAAGTGACTTTTGTGGAGGAATTTGAAAGTTTAATGGTTGATTCACAAGATTGAGCAAGAAATGGAGTTGAAGGCTTTCTTCTTGTATTTTTGCTCCAAGAGGTTCGGCCAAGACAAGCTTAAAATGGAGAGAAATTGGTCAATTTTTTGAGGTTTAGTAAAGGTGATGCAAATTAGTCAAAGTCCAACTTTGAATAAGAAGGTGACACATGTCACCTTTTGGTTTAAAACTTATCTTTTTGTCTCTCCAATACAAATATCTTAACACTTTGTAAAATAATATCACTTAATACAAAATTCCAACAAGTTGTCAAAAATATAATGCATTTACCGCACTTGCGGGTCCCACGTTCAAAATACGCTTTTAATTTCTCAAAAACTAACCGATACTAGAAAAATCATTTTCAAACTATCTTTGCTCATAAACTTTATCTGGGGAATTTTTCTAATAAAGAAAATGTAGAAAAGGCGGGCGATTAAATAAAATAAACACCAGAAAATTAGAAAATTTTTGGGTTCTCACACTCATTCTTTTCGGGGCGTCACACAATTATTATTTGCTCAGGCGCTCAAGGGGACCTTCAAGAGGATGTCGAAGCGGATGCCTAAACACTTGTTTGAGCACTTATTCCCATATTTTGATTGGTGAGTGTCAAGTGCATGTTATGCGGTTAAATACGTGAATTATTTTGCATCAATTATGTGAAATTGGAAGTTTTGAATCGAATGTGTACTTTATTGCACTCGTTCTCTTTCAAATGAAAATTTTATTCGAATTTGGCTATGTGCATCATATTTGAAACCGTCGATTGGAGCGTTGTCTCATCGACTTATATTCTTATGATTCGTATTCGTAATTCGTATTTGTGGTTCGCATTTGGAATCATCGAATGGAGCGCTGCTCATCGACTTATATTCGTATTCGTATTCGGGGGACGCCCAAACTCATAGGCTAACCTTGTAACTCGAGCCGGCATGGGCCTGGTCGAGAAGCTTGGTGAACCATGAGATCATTCGTAAAGCTTGATCTATTTGAGAGATCTCGCTTGGTATACTCGAGTAGTATCGCCTTCTAAATGATGAGCGGGCCCGGAACAGGGGGTTGTAACGGTGAACGGGATTTGTGAAGTAAAGTGGAGTTCTACGGACTAAAAATACCTACCCGGATGACGGAGTGTCATCACGCGGAGGTATATGATCGAGACCCGGCGAAGCAAGTGGAAATTAGCTCCTGAGAGCTCCCGTATCCTTAACAAGTGTGTTATATTATAAATTATGAATTACTTGAACTTTCTGACTTCAATTCTTGTACATATGTTATCGTTACTTGTTACTAGAACTATGTGTTCGCATGTGCATGTTTTGTTTTTTTTTCTTGGCCTCACGAGCATCCGCTTATCCCGTTAGATTTGTTTTCCTTAACAGGAGTTGAATTGGAAGGAATTATGGAGAAGCCTACTTGATGGTTCTTTTGACTAGAATTTTGGGAATGTACTTGACTAGACATCTTTTGAAAGTTGTATATTTTGGGGAAGTTGATATACTTTGAAACTTGTGATGTAAGATTGAATATCTATGTATGGAAGCGACTTATTTTCTCTACTTCGACTTGTATATTTAATTGTTGTCCCTTTAAGTTTGAATTGGTATTGTATCGAGTCCTGGCAAGAGCTGAGCAGGCGTCCCGCCGATACTTTTGGGTTCGCCCTTGGGAGAAGTGGGGGCGTCACAGCATTGGTACTGCTTCTACTTATCCAGTTTTAGCTTCCTATTAGAATGTCACAGTGAATAGTTTGTAATACGAATTGGCTTTTAGGTATACTAGAACTAGAATTATCTTACAAACTGAATTATTGTTGTAGGGGAAGACTAAAGAGATAATGTAGTGGTATTTTACTGGACATAGAGTTGTTCTAGAAGTTGGTAAATGGCTCTTTCACACCTTTATGTTTTAAAAATGAACTTTTAAGATATGGGATAATATCATAAACCTTCCTTGAGGTTTCTCCTAATATCACTGGGCACCCCTGAGATTTTAAAAATATCATTTATCTCCCTAAATAATTGCAAAAAGTCTATATTAACCCCCACTTGATACGTAATTTGTGACGCCCCCATTTCTCCCTAGGGCGAATCTTAGGGTATCCGCGGAATTCCTGCCCAACTCTCGCCGGGACTCACTACAATCTATAATCCAAAAGTTCGAAACACTTCAAATATTTTCACTATATAATTAAAGTACTCCAAAATATTTCATACTTACAATTAGTTAGCTTTCAAGTTTAATACAATCCAAAAGAATATGTACTACAACCATCTGTTATAATACAACTTAAGGTCTTCAAAAGAAAATAATCTAGTACTATTCACGAGCACCCTTGGTCTCGAACCCTGTTAAGGAAAACAAAAACGTGGAATGAGCTAAACAGCCCAGTGAGGTTCCAAGACACTCTAGCAATTCTAATAAATCATGTAAGTTAAGCATGATACATATACGGTTCAAGATTTCACATTGGCACATTTACAATAAGACAGTTATCATGATACAGAAATAAACACATATTGAAGGATACGGTGTTCCAGTGGAACCATTTCGGTCAACTTCACCATATAACTTCAGATCCCCTCGGTTTGTCTGGCCATCACCTTATCCCTCCAGTGGTAATACTCGAGTATACCGAAACGGTGGCCTAGGGTTCCAACCTACCCGACCGAGTCCAGTCCTGACTCGAGCAGGTTAGTAACTAAGGGCAGGGCCCAGTTCAGTTTAGAGCTTACAACATGCACAAATAATCAAGTAAATCGGTAAACGGTAAACGGTAAACTGTAATAGTTCTCAGTTGACGGTAAAAATCTATCATTTTAGTAGGTCGAGTGAGATAAAGTGTGAGGACTCGAAAATTTACTTATTTTAAATTCCTATTACTAGCTTATTTAAATATTTAATTGTCCGTTTACTCCGAATATTTTATTTCAACCTTTTTAGACCCAATTACATGGAACTATGACTTACTTATATTTTTAAAATGACTCGTTTCAAAATTTAATTTTTGAAAACTCGTTAAGTGAGAATAGTGAATACGCGTTTGGAGACAATAAACGATTTGAGGATACAGTGAGATTGGAGAGTGAAGACTCATACATTAGTCTCAAAATAGTTATTTTTATGTTTAAGTACTCAAGTATTAGTTAGTAATACTATCGTTACAAAAATTCCTTAGAAATTTCGCTCTATCGCGCACAAATCGGAAGTACGCTTTTTCACGCGCGCGATTAATCGAGGGACTTTAGACCTTTATTTTTAGACTATTTAGAGTGAATAATAATAGTATGGATGGAAGTGCATAAGAGGTTTAGTGCACAAGTGAAACAAACCCGAGAGGAAACGAGCACGAAACTCGCCCGAACGCGCACTATTCCTAGTTGACTTTTGGAGCACTTTTTGGCCACACACTTAAGCTTCTCAAGGAAGCTTCATCATCAGCCAAACACACTCTCTCTCTTTGTTCTTGCTGGCCGGCCACCCCAAGGAAGAAACAAGACCAAAAGCTCTTCATTTTCTTGCTTCATTTCTTGTCCAAATCACTCCAAAATTTTACTACACCTTGCAAACCACTTGGAGATCAACTCAAGCTAGGAAAGGAGCTTCATTTGCACGGTTTTCTTGAGTTTCAAAGGACAGAAAATTTCTGCTTTAGTCATCTAAGGAGGTAACAAATGATCAATCTCTTGAATCTTGGCTTATATAAGTTATATTGCATTTGTAAGCTTATAGATGCATGTGGGTAGCTCTATATTGTTGGAAATCTTGTGAGTGGGCTCTATGAAATCTCACAATGGACTTGATGAGCTGGTTTGATGATATTGGGTGTTATTTATGTTGGATTAGTGCTTAATCTAGTGTATATAAGTTCTATTGTGGAAGAAAACTCAAAGGGAGTGAAATGAGAAAAATGGACGGTTCTGCCCCTGTTTTACCGTGCCCCTTTAGTGCAATTTTTGTGGTCCAATTGACTTGATTTTGATGTAAATGTGTAATATAGGTTGTGTAGAAAGTTTCCTCAAAAAATTACTTGATTTGGTTAGGTAAAAGTTGAGATTTCAAAATTTCACCAAAACTGGAAAACGTGACCAGAGTCTCTCTGGCAGTGATTTTGTATCGACCATAACTGTTTGCTCCGACGTTGAAATCGAGTGCTGCTTGTGGCATTAGAAACTAGACATTTCCAGTTTTCCATCACTATAAAATGTATCCCCTGATTCCACCTGAGTGAACCGTACCAATCGTTTGAATATGCCTGTCCTGTTTCACGGATTTACTGGAGTGCATGTTATGAGCTGCAACTTGATGCTCAAATATGAGCTAGTTGTGGATAGATTTTTAAAACGATTCCTTCTGTGAAATTGTAGCCTTATGAATTTAGTTTTCAATGCCAATAACCACACTCAATTCCAAGTTGAATTGAGTGATTTATGGCCGAATTTCAAACCTGCCTCGTTGCTTGAAAACCCTAAATTTGGGCTGGTCAATGGCTAATCTTGATTGGGAGTTGTTATTTTGAAACTCATGGTGTTAATCACCTATCAAACACATTTTTTTATATCTCTTAGACATTATCTTCATAAATGGACCATGTTTGAAAAGATTTCATTGGCCAAATGATTGAGAAAAGAAAAACGAAAGTGCAAGGCAGATTTGCCTTAGGAAATCGTGGAACTTTAGCAACTTTGTTACCCAACTTTCCGTGCGGTTTTTACATGAAAATTGACAGAGGAATAACCCTCATATGGTAGGGTAATACTACCAAATTTGATGCCCTTCCAGGTCCATTTTGATGCTCAACCAAAGTCTTCAAGTTCCCATTTTAAATCTGGAAAACCCTTGTTTGGTGAGGAAATTTCAGTAATTTTGAGCCACTATATCTTGGTGCTCGAAACTCTGATTCTTGTTCCACTTGTTGTGTTTTAAAATTTGATTGTAACTCTAATTCAATTCCAAATTTCAGAGGCTAGTTCGCATTGTGTGAATTTTGCCAAATTTCCAAACTTTGCCGAAAATCAACCCAAATCTGTCTTGGTATTCCAAAACAGCATTTTGGACCCAAAATTTGAATGTCTTCCATTGGGAATCATGGAAAAGTGCCTTCTAGGAACTTTTAGAACTTTGGAATTAGTTTCCAACGGTACCAAGTTTTCCAATTTTGGACTTACCGAGTGTGAGTTACGATTTTTCAAAGATTGCATGTCGAATCTGAAATTTTCAAACTTAAAGGAAATTGAGTTTTTAGAACTCTCCATTTTTCCTTCGATACCACTCGACCGTTTTACACTCAATTTCAAAGATAAAAATTAGATTTCTCTTATATTTTAAAACCCCACTTTTGAGCCTCGATTTACGAGTAATTAAGGCTCATTTTCGTGATATCTTTTTAGATTGTACACTAGTACAGTCTTCTTCGATAATTAGGGGTCTTAAGTGATAATGTGTAATAGTTATTATCATTTGCTCAGGCACTCAAGAGGATCCCACGGTGGACGCCTGAACCCTCAAGTGTACTTTACTTGTTGAGTTACTTGGTGAGTGTCAAGTGCATGAATAGTTGAAATTATGGGAACGTGATACATGCTTAATTGTTATTGTCGAATGGAAATTTTGAAAATGGAGTCGAGTGTGTACTTTACCGCACTCGTTCTCGTTTGAAATGAATAACTCATGAATGACTTGCTTGAAATGAAATGAATGATTGAATGTATTGAATGCTTGAATGACATGAAATAGTATGCTATGGCTGCATACGTCGTGGAGTGAATCTCCTCGACTCACAAATGTTACATGGGGGACGCCCAAACTCATAAGCCGACCTTGGGACTCGAGCCGGCATGGGTTTGGTCGGGAACCTCGGTAAGCCATGAGAATAACATGATAAGCTTGATCTATTGGAGAGATCTTGCTTGGCCTACTCGTGCAGTAGTGCCTTTATCGTCGTTTGGGTCCGGTGGGGGGTTGTAAGGTGAAAGGACATGTGAAGTAAAGTAGAGTCTACGGATTGGAAATACCGACCCGGCTGATGGAGAGTCACCATGGGAAGGTATACGATTGAGATCTGGCAAAGCAAGTGGAACTTAGCTCCTGAGAGCTACCATATCCTTGAATTGTTTCTGTTTATATTTCACTTGAATTGTTAGTTACTCGATTATTATCGTTTTTCTTGTGAATTGGGATTGTTATTTGGACAACGTGCTTGCATGTGTATTTCTTGGCCTCACGAGCGATTGCTCACCCCATAGATTTGTTTTCCTGAACAGGAATGGACGTGGAGTGAGACTCGAAGAAACCTTTCTATTGTACTTTTGTGTTAAGGTTCCAAATGTAATTGACTAGACATTGTGGCTGTTGTATATTTTGGGAATTTATGTATCTTTTGGGAACCAATGTAAGAATTGGATGATTGATGTATTGTTTGGAACTAGTGGTGTAAGTTTTAATGTTATTTATGGAAGCGACTTATGTGACGACCCCACCTCCCCCTAAGGCGTACCAAAGGGTTCGGCGAACCGCCTGCCCAACTCTCGCCAGGACTCACTCACTCGTATCACGTGCATACATCCATAGACCATAAATAATGACACAATTCAAACTTATAATTTACATCGATGCACAATCAAGATACAAAACCTCAATATACCCAAACTGGTTCAAAGTGTTTACAATCCAGATACAAAACATTCTATTCGAGTAATAGCGTGAGTATAAGTCAAAAGTCAAAAACAACTAGTCTACGCTAGTCTTTACATATCTCACGCCTCGCTCGTACCCCTGTAAGGAAAACAAATGGCGTGGTATAGGCCTGTCAACGGGTCGGGTCTAGACCCGGATCCGGACCGGATCCGTGAAATTATTGCGGGTATGGGTAGGGATTTAATTCCGTTTCCCGGATTCGGATCCGGATCCGTTTTGTCAAATAAAAAAACGGGTCGGATACGGAATATAGTATTCCGACCCGTATTAGACCCGGATCCGGATATAAATGAATTAATAATTGGTTTTTTCTTTGCATTAGTTAGAAATTAGTTTACAAATATATTTTTTTCTCATTTTTATTAGAAATTATAAATTCTGCTAAATTTGTTCGGGTAGACCCGACCCGGATCCGGGACCCGCCGGATCCGGAACATAGAATAAAACACCCGTCGGGTAAACGGGTCGATCCGGGTCCGGTATAGTAATTCGGGTCCGGGTCCGGAATAATGAATTCCGGCCCGGACCCGGCCCGTTGACAGCCCTAGCGTGGTATGAGATAAAAGCCCAGTGAGGTTCCAAATAGCAAATTGACCATTATTTATAAGTACAAGTTTTCGATATAGCAAAGTAACGAGCATGAAGAGTTCATAAAAGTGAGCAATAGCACGTCAAGTAGCAATCTCAAAATGAGCGAGTGTAAAAGTTTTTTCAAAATAAACAATAATCCAATAAGCAATAATCATTTCGAAGCATAAAGATACGGATGGCTCTCAGGAGCCAACTTCCATTCATCATCAGGAGCTTGATCACGTAATAGTTGACACTCCGTCAACTTTCAAGTAATTAACCAATCCAGTAGAACACCACTTACACTACTCTCCGTCCACCATTCATACCCCCTATTGGGCCCAAAATCCTCAATAAACACGGGTGGTAATACTCGAGTATACCGATTAGTCGAGGAGATATCACTCCACTCGACAAACATGAGACCCAGGGTTCGTTACCCAATCGACCAAGCCCTTGCCGGCTCGACTCGAGTAACTTGCCGCAGGGTTTCTGGAATTCCAGGAAGTGCGCACAACATAAACAAGTATATCAATTCAATTTCAACAATAAACAAGTATATATCAAATAAGGGCAAGTGCGATAAAATACACTCTTACCCGATCAAACCAATCATATATCATTTAATCATATTGATCAAGTATTGGAAACAAGTGTTCAGTTCAATCAGGTATTTGGAAGCACTCACCAAAATGAAGTGCCCCTAGTAATCACGTCTGGGTTATACTCCGGGTTCGGAGTCCAAATCTGCAATAAAACTTTGTTTCAGAACTTTAAAAATCAACTAAGGTTCAAAACGTAGACGTTTCATTCAATAAGAATCAAGAAATGGAAATTCACTTGGAGAATATTCGTGAAACACTCGCTCGCTTTTCAAACTATATAACTTTGTAACATTTATACTTGGAAATGCCATTTGAGTCGAAAGTACAAGGAAAACGTATTCCTAGTAGTCATAGTTGTATTTCTCAAGGGTACAAGTTCGGCCAAATCCTTACCTATATACCTCGGTAAAAGAAGAGGCAAATATCCTAGATAGTTCAAGTGGTAATCACTCTTAACCCTTACTCAAGTCGCAAGTATATTTCTCTAGTCCTCGAGCGTAAATTTGGGCAGCATGCCCTTTGTATTTTCCTATTTCCAGCCATTTATGGCTTCATTATTTTCCTCATTCAAACCCAAAGGTACACACAACACAAATCCATTTCAATAGCCGTTCAATAGGCTCAAGACAATACAAGGTCAAAACCAAGCTAACAACAAGTGCGGAAATGAAGTTTACAAAAGACAGATTTGACGGGTTTTTGCGGAAAGAACACATCTGAGGTTACGCTTATCGGATTGGGGTACAACTTATACCATTTCGAAGCTAAGTCGAAGGTCTACAACTTCCATGAAGATCACTTAGTCAAATTTCCAGTGTAACCCAGTCAAATTCCCAATTTACAGAACCAAATTCCAACTAATCGGCTGATTAACCGTACTACATTTAAATGGCCATATCTCAGGCTACCAAAGTCCGTTTAAGGCGTTCTTAGAGAAGTTGAAAAGCTAAGATAGAGTACTAAAACTTTCATGTTTTGGAAAATGGCTAAATCAGCACGAATCATAGTGAATAAACACAGCCAAACGGATGAACTGTCTAAAACGGATCACTGGAATGCATCCTAGGGCAGTGAGGGTATTTTGGTCTTTTTACAGGATACATTACTCTAATTGGGCTGAAATTTTGTAGGAATCTATAAAATATCATTCTCTACAACTTTCATGTTTTATGCTAAGCCTAATTCGGCCTCTAACATCACGTACTGGAACCGGACAGAACAGGGCTACAATTTTCCAGAAATCTGAAATTTTCGGTTTCAAAGGAAACTTTCTTCATTTCTTGCTTCAATCACTACCAAAACCCCTTATATAATCTTAGATACAACATATATTAACCATACAGCAAGTATAGGCAGCAATCTTTCAAACCCTAACTCATATAACTAAAAAAAAACATACACTATCCACCCAAATCTTGATAATAGCTATCATCCACCACAAATTTAAGGTGCTAAGCCAAGTTAAACAAGATTAAGTGTAAGAAATGGGGAAATCAGCATTATTACCTTGCTAAAGTGACTACCAAGAGCAACCTTAGCTCTTCCTTCCAAAATTTCACCAACACCTCACTAGCTAAACACTCAAGGAAGGTTTTAATCGGTTTAGTTTTTTGTTTCCTCACAGGCTGCTCCATGGTGATAATAAGGCAAGACAATTAGTCTTGGTCAAGGCCCTTAGATGGCCGACATGTGTCCTCACCAACCTCCACTCATTTTTTTGTTTCTTTTCCTTGCCATTTTGGTCCAAATTTTCGGTCAAAGCCAGCTGGAATTGAGGGGATATTTTGCTCAAATAATAATGATCTTGTATGGTAAGAAAGTGGTGATCAAGTGGTGGATTCAATCGGTAGTACACGGCACACGTCGGTTCGCACCTTTTTTCCTTAAATCACACGTACTAGGGTTTTTACTTCCTATTCACTAACTTTTTATCATTGCTCCTAATCACATATTATTTCTCACCTAAAAGTCACTCTTAAGTACCAAATTTGATCCTTACTCCATACCGAAGAATCACCCTACGGAAAAACGTGAAAACCCTAACTTGCTCCAACTTGAAAACGAAAAGTGAAAACCTTTACTTTCATGTTCATTTGCACTTATTGTGGGGTGATTGGGTGGTAGAGCTATTATAAAATCATAATTTCCAATAAAAAGGGCATTTTTAAGAAAACGTGAGGGATTTTACAATTCCGTAAATTCAATTTAGGGTTTCGGTTAAAATATGAGAAATTTGAGAAAAGGGTTAGTCACAAGTAAAAACCAGGGTTTTGATTAGACTTTATTTCTAGAATTTAGGGTTTCTAGTCTGTAAAACAAAACAATAAAATAAAGAAATCATAATATTCCCTTTGAGGCTAAACAACAATAGTATCCTAAAAGTTGGGGTATCACAACTTATCTTTCTTACTTTGTCTTGTCGTGATAGCTAGTATTTTAATAAGTTTGAATAGGAGTTGTACCGAGTCCTGGCGAGAGCTGGGCAGGCGTCCCGCGGATACCCTTTGGTTCGCCTAAGGAAGAAGTGGGGGCGTCACATAAAGTACACACTCGCCTTAAAATGATGGGCAATTTTGTGAATATGAACAGGCTTTGTCTGGCTAGAATGAGTACAAGAGGTCAAAGGACATCAAGTTTGGATAGTAAGTGATGTGAGAGACCGGACGGGGTTATCTTAGCTGAGACCCTCGTTTCTTCTGAGGACGTAGAAGGTACAGGTCATTGGTCACTTTAGATTTGATGGATCCCATTAAAAGGAAAATTTCGAGGACGAAATTTCTTTAAGGGGGAGAGAGTGTGAGAGCCCGTAAAATTTTTTCTTAATTTATACCATTTAATTCTATTCCTTTTCATGCATTTTCCTTATTTTATTTTACTACATTAATTTTCTGGACACTTTATAAGTGAATATAGTTTTTCCAACCATTTTTCTAGTCTAAGTTAGTTCGGGTTAAATTTGAAGTGCGTTATGGACGTGGGACCCGCTAGTGCGATAAAATTTTCTTGATTAAGTGATTTTTGTGCTAAGTATTATTATTTTACAAGGTGCTAGGAGACAATTGGAAGTTAGCTAGATAAAATACCCTTGTTAGACAAAAGGATAAGCTTAAAACCCTAAGAGGGGCCAAGTGTCACTATGCTATTAGAAGTTGGACTTTTGACCAAGATTGGTAACTTTACTAAAATCAGATTTTTGACCAAAATTCATTCATTTTCTTGTCTCCTTTGGCTGAAATTAGTGAGAGAGAAACCAAGAGAGTTCTTCATCTTCCACTTCAATTTCTTGTCCAAATCTTGAGTTTCAATCAACCAAATCACAAACTACACCATACAAGTGATCATTAGGGAAGGTTAAAGGTGTTGGTGGAGTTGTTTTGGAGGAGGAAAGATTAAGCTCCTACCTTTCTTGTGGTTTTAAGGTATTTTGCCAAGAACATCCTCTTTACTTCAATTAATTTCTTATTAGTGGTTTTTAGTTGTTTTAGATGTTGTTTTGTGGAAGATTAGCACTTGAATGCATGAATTCCAGATTAGGGTTTCTTTTTTTTCCAATTCTTCCCGGTACTGTTACACCTAGTTAGAGGCGAATTGGCCTTAGCACAAAACATGAAAGTTGTAGAGGATGATGTTTTATAGTTGCCTACAAAATTTCAACCCAATCGGAGCAACGTAGCCTGTGAAAAGACTGAAATACCCCTGCTGTCCTGTTTCTGTCCGAAACTGAAATTCAGCTTTGGTAATTGGTTAATTTGACTGGGAATACTACTGATTTAGTTGTTGATGTCTTCTTAACATTTATAGCTTGGTATCTTAGCATTCATATGGCTTTGGAATCACTTGAATTGGAGTTGTATGTGCTGAGATATGATTGAATGAATCAGGACTGCTAGTTGAACTACGAACTGGAAAATCTGGGGTTGTTTTGGTAAATTTGACCTAGATACATTGCAAACTGGACTGAGTGGCCTTCTTCAACATTGTAGCCCTTTCTCTTAGCTTCGAAAGGGTGTAAATTACACCTCAATCCGACAAGGATAGCGTTCGGTTGTGTTAATTCCGCTAAGCAACAGCAAATCTGCCTTTTGTTTCCCAACCCAAACTTCCTTTCCGCATATGTCCTAGTTTGATTTTGCCCTTATACGTTCCATATGATTTTACTCTAGTGATATGTGGATTCGGTTTATGACTCGTATTCGAGCCTTATTGTGGCTCTAATTAAAGGTGTTTGATAGCTTGTGATTTGTGGGTGTTGAGGTTTGGTTGGAAAGTAAAGAAAGACAAGGGAAATGCTGTCAAAATTTTCGCGGAGCTTCTGCACAGTCTCGGGAAATTTGCTATATCTTGATGTAGGAATGTCGGAATTGAGTTCTGTTTGTTGCGTTTTAAACTAGATTCATAGGACTATAAACCATGTAAATTTCAGACCCTGTTTATGTCTGTACCATTTATGGTGATTTTTCAAAGTTGACTGAAATATTGTACCTGTTCTGTCTTTCACTGGATAAAGCAGCAACTTGAGGCTTGAATTTGACTGACTTGCGTTCTGAATCTTATGAGGGTGTTTTCTGGAAAGTTATAGCCCTTTGAATGTATTTTCCAACGGTATAACTTTTACTAATTTTGGACTTACAAAACTTGAGATATGATTTTTCATATAGGGTTGCACGAAACTGGAAAATCCTGTTTTCCTAGTATCGATCTTACTTTCATTTTCTACTTCAAATTTGAAGTTGGTCAGTCATTGTAGGTAGGGTTTTGAGGTTGTTCATGCCTTTAGGACTAATCGTTATCTTTTCACTCCAAAGTCACCTCTTCGCTTTACATTAATGGTTCATTTGGATAGGCACCTGACTTGTAATCGAGTTTTACTTGCGAATTCCACTTATTAGGTTTTGGAGTCCAGTCTTAAGTGTTTGCCTTGATTGTTCTAGGAGGTGCCGGCGAGTAAAGCCACACTTGGGAAGGAAACTTTTGAAATTATCCTTGTTTGATCAGGTGAGTGCACCACTCCCCTGAATCATTGCTAAACTGGTTTTCTGTACTTGCAAATTGCTATTTGAATGTCTTTCCTGACTGCTTATCTTGTATGAGACGAGGGTGTATTTTATCACACTCGTTCTCTTGCCTGTACTAAACGAACTGGAATCTATTATGTACTTGAACTTGTTACTTGCACTGGTTATGAGATCGTTTGGAAGTGTTGTAGACACCAAATTTTTGAATAATTTTCATTTTTTGTTTTAGTAATAATTCTTATCTACTTTTATTTGTTAATTTCATGATTTTGGTTTTAGACTTTTAGCACTTCTATAGCATGTTAGATTATTATTATCTATTATTTTATTTTAGTTTTATTTTGTAGTCATTTTCGCCCTTTTAGCTGTTTATTTTTATTATAAGATTTTTAGCATAAAATTTGTCAAAAGAGAAAATCATTCACAAAAAAAATATATGCTTCAGTTATTTGAGATTCAAGTTCATTGTTATTTAATTAGAAAAAAAAGGAAAAAGAAAAAACAAGCTCATGCACCAGGAGCCACACAGGATCCGAGCCCATTCCTTCATATTATATTTCCAGGCGGAAAAAAAACAAAACAGCGGAAAATGCTGCAATTTCTTTCGGCTTTGTAATATTTTGTTAAGCTTCTTGTTTTCATTTTTTTCTCCTCCGTCTGATGATCTCAATAGAAAGACACCTGGCTTCATCCAAGGTTTATCAACAACCGTGAAGATCTAAGGTTGTAAAAGGTGCCAAAAAATGGAGTTTATTTCTGTACCTTAGATGCTAGGTTTCGGTGATAAGTTCCTGATATAAAAAGCTGATGAGAGAGAGTTGGGGGCTAGGTTTGGAGATAGAGAGAGAGTTGGGGGTTTGACAGACTGCTGGGGGGGAGAGAGCTAGAGTTGGCGGCTGGTTGAGTAAGGAAAACAGGAGAGGCAAGAGGGAAGTAAGGTACAACGGCTGGGGTTTTGGGAGTGAGGTTGGTGACGACTAAGTAGGGGTCGGCTGTGAGAAAAGGCTAGGTTTTTGAGAGGGATGGAGGACTGAAACAGAAAAGAATCGGGGGCGGCTAAGGTCGAGAACAACGGAGGAGAGTTTCTGCGCAAAAAGGAGAGGAGGCCCGGCGCTACTTTCCCAAGGAGCAAAGCGACTTGTTGGAATCGTTAATCTTCACTACCGCCATCATTTCATCCCTCCATTGCCATCAGCAGATCTTCACCAAGGTATTTCAGTCATGAACTCAGGGCCAAGTTTGGATTTTTCTGTTGTTAATGTTTGAACTATGGTTGATGAACGCATGGACAATAGTTTGGGGGGGGGGGGCTCGGTGGTTCTATGATGAATTTAAGATGCCTTTGTTTGGTGTTCATGGCTGATGTTCGTGACAAGTAAGCCCAGCAAATTGTAGATTTTTCTTCCTTTTATCAGATTTGCATGACCTTTTAATCTGTTTTGTTTTTAAGATGCTTTCGTTTTTGGTTTCAGATTTTGTTTTCAATCTGTTTGGTTTCTGTAAATAATAAGGGGTTGAGGATTATGTCTTTTAGGCTGACAAAATGATGGACTTCGGTTCGGGTTTCATAAGAATATAAACGTATGGGCTGAGCTGCAAAAGTCACAGTAGAATTCTGTCGTAGCAAAGTTTCAACCGTGCTGAGTTTTTTTTTGTTAGTTGTCTTGGCTGCATTTGTTTAAAACTAGAAGGCGTCCAGTTAAAGTCTCCTAGAAGAAGAAAGTTTCGCTTGAATCTGTCTTTGAATCTGTGGGCATGTCTGCCGTGAGCGTTCTACCTCTGCCGCAATCTTACATTCAGTTGCGTTATGGAGCTAATGATGTTGTAGTGTTTTTTTGATCCATGAAACCTCGGGTGCCTCCTGCTGCTCTGTGCTTTGGGTCATTTTCATTGCCTTAATCTAGCTCATGAAGTGTTTTATCATTGGATTCTATTAAGATGAGAGCTTGGAGTTCTTGGTTGAATGAAAGAAAGCTGCACTTCCTTCTTATGTTTTGCTGTTTTTTCTTTCTTCCCGCAACAGCCCACAAAGCTGGGTTTCATCACTTTGTTTGCATGATCAATCTTGTGTCAATGATTGGTGCATGAACTGTTTAAAACCCCAAAAAACATCAGGGGAGTTTACGACAAAGCTGCAACAGGAAAACGCAGGAATGGTTTCAATGTTTGCGACTGTTTTTTTTTTTATATTTGTTCCTGTAGCTGTCTTCCTTGCATTTCTGTGTAGTCCTGGGGGATTGTTCAATAGCTTGTTTGAAAGATTTTGGGATGTGTTAACAGTAAGTGAGATTTTGGTTGCTGTTTTCCTGTTACAAAGCATGCATATGTTGGAGAAATTAAGGATAGGAAGCCATCAGTTTTCTTTATCTTGTCTTGGTTTGTATTCTTGGAGATCTGGTCGAAGCTTTAGCAAATGATCATGGCACTCCGTTGCGGTTTTTTTCATTTTCTTCCTTTCCCCTTTCTCCCAAGTTGTTGTTGAATCCATTGGGCTGCTTTGTACGAGTGCATCTGGGCTAAATGAAAAGGTTGCAGAAAGAATGGTGGCTGGAAAATTTGCAGAAGCATAAGCTTCGTAACATTGCATGAACTTGCATGAAAACTTTCGACAACTGCATTCTGGCCCCTTAAGTCTCCCCTTGTTCCACTATGACCCAACCAATTGAATAATTTCCTCAATTTGGTCCTTAGCAGCTTTAATCTTAAAACTTTTCATTGTTTGTTTGCTTCAATTAACTACCATGCTTTGTTTAAATTGCACTTAATTAATGATTTTAAGGGCTTTATGATCAAGTGAATTTGTGTTTGCATATTTTTTTTAATTTTCTCAAATTAAATTGGTGCCTTGACCTTTTCTTTGTTTTTGGAGGGTAAATAAGTAATTTCACTCCATTAGAGCTCCGACTCAAGAGAGGTACACCTTACTCTTTATTTTTGACTTTATTTGGCCTATGTCCGTATATGTGCCTTATGTGTGCAATTGGATGACTTTAAGTATTTCATTTCATTTTCACTTTATTTATCTCTTTAGTTCTTTAATTTCGCTTTAATTTTAGTTCAATTTTTGATCATTTGGGAAGGCACTTGAATGCCACAATTGTAATAATTAGATTTATTTTAACTATTTATTTCATTCCATTTCCCCTTTAGATTGTAGTAGGCCTTCCCCTCTATAAATGTATATAGTTAGGGCCTTAATTGCCTTTTGTGTTTTTGCATTGCTTAGGTGCTATGTGTCTAATCGCTTTCTTAGGTTTTGGCATCTAGATATGCATGCTTATAGTGTTATGTGAATTACGTGCTCACATGTCTACTTGCTTTAATTATGTACATTACTATATATATGTGTATGATGGATGCAAATGCACGTAACCGTGGCTAGTCCAATACTAGTCATGGTTGTCCCTTCGAACTCTTACAAGTCCAATGCTTGTGAGAGAGGCGTAGATGTGGGCTAGTCAACGCTAGACCCTTAGGAGCCCTTTCGGTGTTAGATCATGATTGTGTGATCACTTCCATCTCTCATGCATATCTTTACTTTTTAGGGCCTTTTTCACCATGTTCATGACACTTTTTCTTATATATGTATACCCCTTCCCCCATATTTTCCCTTATATGTATATTACTTGCCCCTTTTTGTATGCAAACATGACATTAGACTTGCATTTCATATAAGCATTAGAACTAGGTTAGTTCATTTGCTTGATTAGATTAGGGAAATACCCCCTTGAATATGGGATATGGACGAGTTTGGCTTTCTAGCCTTAGCACACTCGTATTCCCTCTATTAAAGGGAAAATTGAGTCACGAACATTAGTCCCCCGTACCCGATATGATGCATTCCTTTAAGACATGCATATTTCTATAATTATTTTTTTTCTTTTCCTTTTCTTAGTGTCTCATATTTGTGCATCATTCGTGACCTCTCCAAAGAGTCATTATTGGGCGTCACAATTAATGTGATTGGCACCATTCAAGCTTTGAAGAGAAATTTTGCCCCCCGATGTCCCCTTAGGTCTAGGTCTTGCATTTATATAGTTCATCCAAATGTGATAAATGCTTTGGTTAAAACAAGAAAATCTTTGACTAAATCGCGCAACTAGCCTTGGCTAGGTCGAAGGGGTGCCTTGGATTTTTATCCTTACCTTCCCCTTCGTCAAATGTGACTCCCGAACCTTTTTCGTTGGATTACGTAGACTAGGAGTCGTTTAAAAGGGGTTTCTTTCTACCTTTTCCTTTAAAAAATTCATTTTAGGTGACTTGGTACACCTTAACTCTATACCAAGTGGCGACTCCGATTTTTATTTCAAAAACCCTTTTTAAACTATATTTTGGGTCAAATCGTCGCATTTTGAAGTCCCATTTAGACCCATATTTTTCTTCATTTTCTTTGTAAATCAAAATTCATCTTTCAAATAAAAATTCACTTTCAAACCATTTATTTATTTTTCTTATAAAAAATGGGGCGCGACAGCTGGCGACTCCACTGGGGACTTAGAGAGTCCGAGCATTTGATTTAGTTGATTCTTTTCTTCATTTAACCTTCTTATCTATTACATTTGGATGTTTAGGGTTGCATTCTTCTTTTCCTTTTGCCTTTTTTCTCTTTTTAGGGATTTTTGCATCTATCGCGCGCCTAATCGCTCTTTGCACACTATGTATGTGATGAATGGATGGTTCATTTATTTTTTTACTTGTTTCGCGATTGCATTTTGGGATGGGGGGTAGTCACCCTAGAACCTCCGTCCGTATTTATGGTATAATCCCTCCCCTCAATAAGAAAGCACCTCATACGTGCATGCATAGTCTTATTTACCCTATTTTTTTCTTTCTTTTTCGTGGGCGCCATCCCACATCTCCCTGTAGGATTAGGATCTGTGACGCCCCGAAAAGAATGAGAGTGAGAACCCGGAAATTTTCTAATTTTCTAGGGTTTATTTTTTTAATCGCCCACCTTTTCTACATTTTCTTTATTAGAAAAATTCCCCAGATAAAGTTTATGAGCAAAGATAGTTTTAAAATGATTTTTCTAGTATCGGTTAGTTTTTGAGAAATTAAGAGCGTATTTTGAACGTGGGACCCGCAAGTGCGGTAAATGCATTATATTTTTGACAACTTGTTGGAATTTTGTATTAAGTGATATTATTTTACAAAGTGTTAAGATATTTGTATTGGAGAGACAAAAAGATAAGTTTTAAACCAAAAGGTGACATGTGTCACCTTCTTATTCAAAGTTGGACTTTGACTAATTTGCATCACCTTTACTAAACCTCAAAAATTGACCAATTTCTCTCCATTTTAAGCTTGTCTTGGCCGAACCTCTTGGAGCAAAAATACAAGAAGAAAGCCTTCAACTCCAACTCCATTTTCTTGCTCAATCTTGTGAATCAACCGTTAAACTTTCAAATTCCTCCACAAAAGTCACTTGTTTAGGAAGATTGAAGGTAGTGGTGGAGTGATTAGAGAAGGCAAAGGACTAAGCCATCAACTTTCTTGATATTTCAAGGTTCATGTCTAGCAATCCTTTCTTTGTTCTTGATTATGCTAAATTAGTGACTTGTGATGGCTAAAGAGATGGTTTGATGGATTATATCTTGAGTTGTGGTTGACTTGATGAAGTTTTATTATTATTGGGGATTTTTATGTTTTAATATGAGCATGATTGTGTGGCTATCTATGATGATTGGAAATGGTATATAATGATTCTAGAAGGTGGAAAAAGTGGACAATTACAATCAATTTCTGTTTTGGAAGAAATTTCAGAAAATTAGGTTTTGTGAAGGAAGGGCTTGTAGTACTTATTCACGTGACTGGATGGCTTATTTGGAATTGTTTCCGCTTCGCTTATGACATGTAATTTTTGGAGAATTTGATGTATATTGGAGATTTATATTGTAATATTTGAGGTTTATTCTTGTAATCTGTTTGAGGAATGTAGTGAACGACTGAGTCCCGGCGAGAGTTGGGCAGGTGGCCCGCCGAACCCTCTGGTTCGCCTTAGGGGGAGGTGGGGCTGTCACAAGATCGATTGCCTTGGGTAGGCGGATGGTGTGCACTGCGCCCATAGCGCTACCTAAGAGATCACTCGAGCCACCGATCAAAGGCCCTGGGAGTGATGACCCTTCGCCTTTAGGTCTGAAGGCTTGGGAGCCGAAGCCTTATCGAGTCTAGATGCATTAGTGAGCCAAACCTCATGCATCCATATTAGAATTGCCTAGGATAGAGTCGACCTTATCCTGAATTAGGGACACTAGGCACGAGGGGAGGGATCCCACCCCTCTCTCTTTATCTTTTTGCTTTTAATTGCCCAACGTGTTATGTGATTATGTGTTGAACTAACGTTTATTTGTCTTCTTGTCTTTTGCATTCACAAACGTTAGGAGTAAGAGGTCTGGCATGATATTCTTTTAGGACCTGCCCTTGTAGATAGGCTATTGCATGTTTAAGAAATTTTGGTATATTTTGTTCATAAATTAATAATGCCATACCATTTTAAGCCTACCCTGGCAAATAAAGGGTCCCTTAGGTCATGTTTCATTTCAAATTGCATATTTTACTGCTTTAATAAACTGGCATCACGCATAAAACCATAGAAAGGGAATGCCATTTAGGGGATCCCACGTTAGGAATAAACCGCCCCGTGTCTCGAATACTTAATCCAAGGAGACTTGCACGTTTACATTTTGTACCATCCAAAGGGGTAAAGTGGCACAAGGTAAGGGTAGGATCCAGATCATTTTCAATAGGGCGATCTTTTGGAATATGAAGCATCTAAATATCACCTTTTGGCCAACTTTAATCTAAATTGGTAAAAATCCCTGGCGTAAAGGACATTAATTGGAACAAATTCACCAATTTTTCCTCACTGTTGAGACGATAAATAAATTGAGGCCAAAATTTGATATTAGAAGGCTCATAGACTAATGCATCGCAATAAATTTTTGAAACCACCAATAAGCCGTCAATTCCATTCAACCCATTGGACCGTTTTATTCATCAATTTCATCCAATCCATTTTATCAATTTGATCATTTTTAGGGCGATCTAGTCGATTTTGAATAGACCACAAATTTCATTTAATTCATTTGATTAGTTTACCCATTCTTAGGTCAATTCAATCAATTTTGAATAAATC
>NW_020864724.1:100395-139594 GCF_003713205.1 Coffea eugenioides
AATTAAATAAATTAAATCCTAAAAAAATAGGCAAATTTACGGGGTCTCACACTCGTACTCCACGTTCTGCTAGAAACCATACTCCTCATCACCTATCCAGATCCTTTTCACTGGTATGCGGGCTACATCGATCTCCACCAACACCGTTTCGACCAACGACCTCCTCAGATCTCCTGTAGCTGCGTCAATCTTCAGCGGTCTACCCAAGACAGAGGCCAGCTTATTGAGTGGGTTCCTTTCAAAAAATGGCAATGGCAGGCCTGGAAAACATACCTACACAGGAGCAATCGAGATCTCCTTGTTGGTTTGAAAATCCCGGGACCATTTAGAGATTGTCATAGGCGAACTCCTGATAAACCATGTGCGGCATACGAATAACCTAGTATAATCCTCTTCCACTGATGGCCTGACGAGGATATGGTTCGTATCCGCACAGTCCCCCTTCAGCCCTAGCGACAGGAAAAACCTCCTTATAGTCTCCATAGGAAGATGACTGTATGAGAATCTGCCCACTAGTGCTTGCTGGAATGGACGTGCCAATTGCAGGATGTCGCTCTTCGCTATTCTGAGCGCTGGTTCCCCTCTATACGAAGAGACTTTCCCTGGGTCGAAAGCCTCAGCACTACTGCTAGCTGTAATCACAGCCGCAAAGCTCTTCGACAAGGGTGGCGCCCCTCCCACAGCCCCCTCCGGTGGCTGGAGTGCCGCCATGGCGAGCGACTGCCAATGCAAACCCTAGCTTTCCTTATTTAGCCGAGAGAGAGGGAGTTTTTTTGCTGAGATTGAGCTTATTAAAGCTCTCCAATATGAAACAAACGTATAACAAGGTATGACAAAAAAGAACAAGCGACAAAGTTTAGGAAGAAGAATTCTTATTCAATGCTTTGAAGGTTGAATCCTTGAATTCTTTTACAAGTTGATCTCTCAAATAAACTTGGTACAAGGGTGCTTTCACTTTCCTCTCAAATCTCTTATACCAACTTGAACTTCACAAAATGAAAGTAGAGCTAAAACTACTTCTATCTTTACTTCAACTCTAATTATTTATACTACTTCACGCTATGAGATATTCAAATCAATGAGATATAAGGGGGTATTTATAGGTGTTTTTTTAGAAGAAAATGTGCTCATAATGTTGTCATGAAGCGGTTTTTCACCTTTTCAATATAAGTTTAGTTGGATCTAGCCGAATGTTATCAAAAAAATTAGAACACAAAGTAGTGTGAAATAAGTGCATGTTGCAGAACAACTTGCAGCACCGATTAAGAGATCCACGATGGTAGATCCGTGTGATTTACATTGCAGATCACCTCATGGATCTACTCCCTTTGCAAGTTTGCACTTTTTGCATCAACTTTCGACTTTGTTCTATTTTTTGTTCAAATTCAGCTACAATTTTCTCGATGATGAAAGTAGAATTAGCTCTTGTACAAAATATCAAAGTTGTACCCATTTGAGTTAGCTTTCCAATGCATCAAGAATGATCTACAGATGATGAAATGACCAAAATACCCCTTACTGGTCATCCCCTGTTTCAGCTTTTGATAGAAATTTTGCCTGATTTTATTTTGACTTTTTGACCAGGAATATGCATGAAATGAACTTCAATATCTTCATAAGAATTGAAGCCTATGCCTTAGATTCAAAATGGCTCAAGAATTACTTCAATCCAATACCTGTAACTCAAGATATAGTCAAAATACCGAAGTTTGTCAAAGCTATCAAACTCTTCTTGATTTGAATCAATTCACGAAATATTAAACCTACAAATTTGCACATTAACCCATATTTTTGCATGTTTTTGCTAAGGCACACTACTTGTATAGAAAGTAACTAATCAGGAACTTAATTCTTCAATTTTAACTAAAAAACACACTAAAAATAGGTAAAATAGTGCTAATCACAAATAGACTTTAAAATCACTTTTCTTTAATGAAAACAATAAATGATTCTATATGTGACATAAGTTAAAGGTTTCTACATCTTGTGTGCTAATAAAGCAAGTCTCCAATAGTTGAATCATCCGTTTTGATGAGATCATCAAAGAGGTTGATTTTATCGAAAATGTAGATAAGTCTTGTATTTATATATGATTTAGTGGGAGCCATCATAGTATCCTTGTTATACATGTGGTTGACATATGACATATGGAAAGAGCACACCTATGGTCCAAAATTATAAGTATAGCTACCCAAGATTTTCTCCATGATATTAAGAAGAAACAACCTTCTCTTTAGAAGTAAAGATCTATGTCAATAAATCATAATTGATACGCTTTTCAAAGTACATGGATTAGATGTTGAAAACATTTAGCATGAAGTGATCTCAAAAGGGCATTTTTATCTATAGTATAGAATAATCCTTTAAATGTACTATGTTTATTATCTCCTTTGGTCCATGAAGAATTAAAATTGGAAGTTTGAGAATGTAGTGTAAATAATCTTAGAAATATAATTTGCAAATGATTATGCATTTACTCATAATTTTGGTGTTTTGTAATGGAAGAGTTACAAGTAAAATACAACTAAAGTTTCTACAATTAAACTTTAACAAGTTACAACTTCAGAAATGGCAAAAGGAAGCATTTGGATCTACAAATCCAATTTTGAGCTTAATTTGGTTCTCTATACTAGAAGTTCTTTTTCTTATATTATGACTATAATAGAAATTTTTCCTAGTAAAGGAACTAAGGTCTCATCATAGATACATAGATTTGTTAAAGCGCTACCACATGATTTGAGAAATCATTGGTAGAAAAAAAATTGAAAACAAAAAGAATACCAAGGGATAACCCATTTACTAAAACTTATCTTTTTTTTTTAGAATAGCATTTATTTTATGTAAAAGGTTATGGAAGGAACACGTAGTGGACGGGGACGTGGGCGCGGTAATAGACAACCCACACCGGATAGGGGTACTGGGGAAACCTCTACTGGACCTAACCCTGACCCCAATGTGCAAATTGCTGCCGCTATGCAGCAAATGACTAACCTACTAGCACAAGTAGTGCAGCAACAAGGCCAGAACCCAAACCCTAATCCTGGAAACCCTGGCAATCATGTCGAGAGCGAAGACAGAGCTCTCGAACGTTTCCAAAAGTTTGCTCCACCCAAATTCATTCGGGGGACCTCTGATCCGGATGATTTGCTCCGTCGGCTGCGACCGGCCCTCTAACTTGCATCGGCAGCTGCCGTTCATCGTGTAGTGCAAAGCTGCAAAACATCAACCATTTCTCGACGATGCGATGGCTCGAGAAGATGGTCGATATTTTTGCGGCTTTGCACTACACCGATGAACGGCAGGTGATTTTGCCGTATTCCAGTTAGAAGGGGCGGCCCGTTCCTGGTGGAACATCATAAGACAAAAATGGGAACGGGAACAAACGCCCAGGACTTGGGTGAATTTCATCCGGGAATTCAATGCAAAATTCTTCCCTCCTCTAGTTCAGGAGAGGAAGGAAGACGAGTTTATTCGACTCCGTCAAGGAACTCAATCGGTGGCGGAATACGAGAGCCAGTTTACCCGTTTGTCCAAATTTGTGCCTGAGCTGATCATGACAGAGCAACGGCGAATCAGGCGTTTCATCCAGGGCTTGAACGTCGAAATCCAAAAGGACCTCGCAGTGGCTCAAATCATTGCTTTTAGCGAGGTCGTAGAAAAGGTCCAAAGGGTAGAGAGTGCTCGATTGCAGGTCCGGAACTTCCAGGCGAAAAAGCGGGGCTTTCCTGGAAGCAGCTCCGGACAAGGGGACAAAGGTACTCCCTCCAAGTTTGGACGCGGAGCTGGAGGTGGACGACAGTCAGGTTCCGGTAGAGGGGCTCAGTCTAGGGGCGGCCCAGCCGGGAGAGGCCAAGGTGGAAACTTCCAGAAGGGCTCAGGTTCGGCGTCTCGTGGACCTTGCGGGTACTGCGGAAAGCCGAATCACTCTGAAGACAATTGCTGGAAGAAGGGAGGCAAATGTCTGCGTTGTGGAAGCGCAGACCACAAGCTTGCTACCTGCCCACTTATGACGCAAGAAGGAAGGGGAGCTCAAACCACGTCAAAGACCAATACGGGACCGAATAAGGGGAATGAGGCGAAACCTAAAGTGCCAGCTCGAGTCTATTCCTTAGAACCTCGACAGGTCCCAGATTCCTCAGAGGTCGTAGAAGGTACGATCCCTATTTTCCACCGTTTTGCCAAAGTTTTAATTGATCCTGGTGCCACCCATTCCTTTGTTAACCCTGATTTCATGTGTGGCATCGATATAAAACCTGCTAGTTTACCATACGACCTAGAAGTTAGTACACCCACGGGGAATCAACGGTTGGTCACTAGTATGGTTTATAGGAATTGTGAAGTGTGGGTAGGAGAGAAAAGATTGCTAGGGGACTTGATAAGTTTGGTCATTAAGGGGTATGATGTGATATTGGGTATGGATTGGCTAGCCAAGTATAATGCCCAACTGGATTGTAAAACGAAAGTGGTGGAATTCCGTATCCCTGGTGAGGCAACCATAAGGTTGGATATAAGGGGTAGGTTAGCCTCATCTGCTTTGATTTCGGGCATTCGGGCTAGGAAATTGCTAAGTAAAGGAGCGCAAGGATTTTTGGCCTTTTTGATTAACACCCCCACAGATAAGCTGAAAGTGGAGGATGTGGCCGTAGTGAAGGAATTTCCGGACGTGTTTCCTGATGAATTATTAGCTTTACCTCCGGAAAGAGAAATTGAATTCAAAATAGACCTGCTACCGGGATCCTCACCCATCTCAAAAACACCATACCGAATGGCTCCTGCCGAGCTCAAGGAGCTAAAGTTGCAATTACAGGACCTTCTGGAGCGGGGATTCATTCAAGAGAGTGGGTCTCCTTGGGGAGCTCCTGTACTGTTTGTGAAGAAAAAAGATGGTGGTTTGAGGATGTGTATTGATTATCGGGGCCTGAATAATATTACAATTAAAAATAAGTATCCACTGCCCCATATCGATGAGCTATTTGATCAGTTGCAAGGAGCGGTGGTCTTCTCGAAACTGGACCTCCGCCAAGGGTACTACCAGTTACTAATCAGGAAGGAGGATATTCCGAAGACCGCCTTCAACTCGAGATATGGGCATTACGAGTTCGCAGTGATGCCCTTTGGACTAACCAATGCTCCTGCCGCCTTCATGGACCTAATGCATAGGGTTTTTAAGCCATACCTGGATCGATTTGTAGTGGTCTTCATCGATGACATCCTGGTCTATTCCAAGACCCGTAAAGAGCATGAGCAACACTTGAAGACTGTCTTGCAAACCCTGAGAGACCATCAACTGTATGCCAAGTTCAGCAAGTGCGAATTTTGGCTGGAGAAAATTGCTTTTCTGGGGCACGTAATTTCTCAAGAGGGTATTTCAGTCGACCCGGCGAAAGTAGAGGCTGTGACTAATTGGAAGAGGCCAGAAACTCCCACAGAGGTCCGCAGCTTTCTAGGACTGGCTGGATATTACCGGCGTTTTATCAAGGACTTCTCCAAACTAGCTGGTCCTTTAACCGATTTGACGAAGAAACATGGTCGGTTCTTATGGAACGCCCGAAGTGAGACAAGTTTTCAAGAATTAAAGAAAAGATTGACCATGGCTCCAGTTCTAGTCTTACCAAACGGGGTGGACGGATATGCTGTGTACACTGATGCATCCCGAGAAGGCCTGGGTTGTGTATTAATGCAAAACCGAAATGTGATCTCTTTTGCCTCGAGGAAGTTAAAACCCCACGAGCAAAATTACCCGACCCACGATCTGGAGCTAGCTGCAGTTGTTTTTGCTCTGAAGAAGTGGAGGCACTACTTATATGGAGTAACTTTCGAGGTTTACTCCGACCACAAAAGCTTGAGGTATCTTTTCTCACAGAAAGAACTGAACATGAGGCAGCGACGGTGGATGGAGTTTCTGGAGGATTACGACTGTACCATCAACTACCATCCGGGAAAAGCAAACGTGGTGGCCGATGCCCTAAGTCGCAAAGCTCAGGTCGCGAGTCTAATGATCAAAGAGTGGGAATTGTTAGACTCCGTGTGTGAATGGAAACCCTGTCCTGGGAGCCATAAGGTGATTTTTGGCAATATTAAAGTGACTTCCACTCTCTTGGAGAGAATTAAAGAAGCTCAAAAGGAGGATCAGATGGTACGAAAGTGGGGAGAGAAAGTGGAAAAAGGGGAAACCACTGATTTCAATTTTGGTCCTGAGGGTATTTTAAAATACCGAAATCGAATAGTGGTGCCGAAGG
The DNA here is from genome assembly GCF_003713205.1 of Coffea eugenioides. Classification (NCBI taxonomy): domain Eukaryota; kingdom Viridiplantae; phylum Streptophyta; class Magnoliopsida; order Gentianales; family Rubiaceae; genus Coffea; species Coffea eugenioides. The sequence goes on from NW_020864724.1 coordinate 106,635, forward strand.
ATGAATCGTTGAAAACGGAGATTCTGGAGGAAGCCCATCGATCTAAGTATACAATCCATCCGGGTAGTAGCAAGATGTATCAAGACCTGAAAGGAACCTATTGGTGGGACAATATGAAGAAGGAAATTGCTCTGTACGTGCAAAAATGTCTCATTTGCCAACAAGTGAAAGCAGAGCATCAAAAACCATCGGGCTTGTTACAACCCCTTGAGATACCTGAATGGAAGTGGGAGAACATCACCATGGATTTCGTTTCAGGATTGCCACGAACGAAGCGAGGACACGATGCCGTTTGGGTGATCGTCGATCAATTAACCAAGTCGGCCCATTTCTTACCGGTGAACATGAAGTATTCCATGGATAAGTTGGCTCAACTGTACATGGACGAGATTGTGAAGCTGCACGGTGTTCCGGTGAGCATCGTCTCCGATCGAGATCCACGGTTCGTATCTCGGTTTTGGCAAAAGTTCCAGGAGACTCTAGGGACGAAACTCAACTTGAGCACGACCTATCACCCACAGACGGATGGACAATCAGAACGAACCATTCAAACTCTCGAGGACATGCTACGAACTTGCATTCTGGATTTTGGAGGCAACTGGGGTCAACACATGACCTTGGTAGAGTTTGCGTACAACAATAGCTACTATTCATCGATTCAAATGGCTCCATATGAAGCATTATATGGACGAAAATGCCGATCACCAATTTACTGGGATGAAGTTGGCGAGAGAAAGGCATTAGATCCAACCAAGAAACCATGGGGTAGAGGAAGCGACCTGGGAAGTGGAAGAGGAGATGCGAACGAAATACCCTAACCTTTTCGTGAGTTAAGGTGAGAAATTTCGAGGGCGAAATTCTTTTAAGGGGGAGAGAGTGTGAGAACCCGTAAATTTCATTTTCTAGGTTTTAGAATTTTTCATGGCTTGTTTTCTGCATTTCCGTGATTAGAAAATTTTCTAGGTAATTTTAAGGAGCAGATATAATTTTTAGATGATTTTTCTAGTATCGAATGGATTTTGAGGAATTAAGAGCGTATACCGGACGTGGGACCCACTGGTGCGAAAAGTTCGGAAAAATTCGGCCAACTAGGTTAAGTTTTGAATACTGGAATTAATTTATCGGGTGTTAAGAGATAAGTAGAGGTTGCAATTTGGATTGATATGAGAGAGAAAAGTTAGGTAGATATTTAATTAAAGGTGACAAGTGTCACCCTTGGATTGGTCTTGAGTAAGACCACTACTCCTATTCTTACCATTTGACTTAAAATAGCTTAAAAATGACCAAAAATCTTCAAGAAAACAACAAGAAGAAGCCGGCCCTCTCTTGCTCTCTTTCTCTCTCTCTTACTTCAAGCATAAGGAAGAAACATTTCAATCTTGTCCCAAATCATCACAACTAACCATCCAACCTTGAAATTACTCCATAAAACCTCTCCAATTAGAGTTAGTGAGTGGATTTGTGGAGTTGTTTGGAAAGTTAAGGTGGTCCATAGCTCTCTCTCTCTTGTTTTAAAGGTAAGTTGTGAAGAACCATCCTCCTCCTTTAATTGATGCTTAAATCATGCTTAGTGGTAGTAAGAGATGCAATATTATGGATTAATTCTTGATTTGTGGTTGAAATGATGGAATTTTATTATTTTTGGGGATTTTTCTGTTTTAATATAAGCATGATTGTGTGGCTATCTATGATGATTGGAAATGGTCTCTAATGACTTAAGGAGGTGAGAAAAGTGATTAATTGCAACCAATTTCTGTTTTGGAAGAAAATTGAAAAAACGGGTTCTTAAGGGAGCATTCTGTCCGAATTTTTAGGTCCTAGATAGAGGCCGAATTGGCCTTATCTAAACACATGAAAGTTGTAGGGAATGACATTTTAGAGGTACCTAAACAATTTCAGGTCAATCGGAGTAGTGTAGAATGATATAAGTCGAAATTACTATTGCTGTTCTGGTTTTACCCGAAATAGAGAACTGCGCCTGTAATTGGTTGTTTTGGCTGGAATTGCTTCCGAATTGGTTGTTGAGGCCTTCTGATGAAATTTATCCCTGTTTCTTATCTTTCATATGGTTTTGGAATTTCTGGATTTGGACTTGTAGAGCCTGAGTTATGATGTTTCCGCTAGAATACGTTTTGGTGAATCTGTTTTACGTTGTTGATGTAGTATCTTGCATTTTTGACCTGTTTGCACTCAAAACTGGGTTGAGTGACCTTATGTGATATTGTAGCCCTGTCTTTTAGCTTCTATATGGTGGGTCTTGTACCCTCATCCGATAAGCGTAGTGAAATTTGTGCCATTACCGCAAAATGAGGACAAAAACTATTTTTTTCAGGGCCAAAGCTAGTTACATTTCCGAAATTTCTGGTTTCCTTTAATGTTTGTATATGTTTATGGAACCCTATTGGGGTCATGTTTGGCCTTGGTTTATGACTCGTTCTCGAGTCTCATTGTATTTGTTTGCATGTTTTTAGGGCGTGACGGTGGTGCACAACGTTCTTTTGACGGAAGTGCATGAAACCACATTTGCTAGCGTGGTGAGTGTATTACTCACTTATGTGTTATTATATGACTTTGATACTTGAACTTGAGATGTTGAATGTTAATTGATTGAAGTGAGAGTGTACTTTATCACTTTCACTTGTTGTTTCGCATGTTATAGGAAAGTTGTTGGAATGTTATATGAAATGTATATGAAATGAAATACATGACTTGGTGTCGTTTGGACGAGTCTCCAACGACTACAAATGTTATCAATGAACTCAACCCCATTGGTAATTGATTGAATCGAGCCGGCGAGGGCTTGGTCGTGCCAATTAATGTGCCTTGGGGCAATGTTATGGAATCTTGTAGTATGATAGACTCTCGATTCCGGTTTACTCGAGTAATACCACAATACATGTGTTTGGATTGCGAGCCCGGTTGGGGAATGTTAGGTGGAATGGAATGGAGGTAAAGTGGAGTCTACGGTTGGTTATTGTTGAAAATTGACGGATAGTCAATGGCGTTTGATCAAGAAATGCAAACGAGGAAAAGGGCTCTTGAGAGCCACCCGTATCCTTCTATCCTCATTATTGATATGTGGCTTTACTTATTTTGGTAAATTGGACTGTTAAGCTTGATGCATCTATGAACTTGGTTGCTTGAGTTGTACTCTCACTGGGCAATTAGCTCACCCCGTTCCTTTTGTTTTCCTTACAGGAATATGACTTTTTTGGAATATATCTTGATAGATGGTTGCCGAATGAACTAGATGAATGTCTCTTTTGTATTGTACATGAAATAGGACCCTAAATGTATCATCAGGGCCGTTTTCACTTTTGATTTGGCAAACCACATGTGTAGTGACTTTTGTATCACTTTTAAATGCCATTTTGGCTTGTAAATGCTTAATGTTATATTGTATATGTATTTCGATGTTTGGTTGGGTTCGGACGGGTCGGTTACTATTCATGGCCGACTCCGAATTTCATTTTTTTATTTTGGGTTATTTTGCTCTTTTGCCTTGTTTACGCGCGTTATAAGTTCCGGAACGAAATAGATCGCTCTATAACTGCACCGTTAGTCCTGGCGAGAGCTGGGCAGGCAGTCCGCTAACCTCTTTGGTTCGCCTTAGGGGAAAGTGGGGGCTGTCACAAAAACGTTGTCAACATATAAAGCTTTATAAGCTTGCAATATATGGATAGAAACGATAGCTAAACATGCGAAAACTGGTTATACCCTTATGATCACACATGATTGATGGATTTCTTACGAGCATAATCCTCACTTTGGGTCGTCATGAGGGATAAGTCAGCGATGGACTTGATGAGCTTGTAATGTGGCTTGAAGATGATAGTTAAAGAAATAATTTTCAAGGACATTGCACCGAAGAATTGCGTTTTTTCTCAAAAATTGCCCTCATTTTGGACTCCAAGATCTTGGACTTTGTTTGACTTTTTATCATCACTCAACAGGGTCTTTCAGGCATCAAATCTTTTTGCATTTTTCTTTTGCATTCATTTCGCTCGCTTTTCCTTTTCCTTTTCCTTTTTTTTTTCTTTTTTTTTTTCAAAAGTGCCCTCGCGGGGTTTCACATGAAGAGCAGTGTCAACCTCACACCGAATCAATTCAAAAATACATTCAAAAAATTTCTTGGTATCAGTATAGGAGCATCACTTGCCAATTAGAAAATTTCTTGGCAGAGATATTGCAAAGAACAGAAGTCAGGACTTTCGACTTTTGTAATGGGGTCTGGTGGGGTGTTTAGAAAAGTTAAGGCTTGAAGGCAGATTTCAAGAGTGGTTTGAAGAATCCGAGATCGCATTGTTGCGCCAATCCTATTTTAGGGCTAAATCAGAGTTTGCCCCAGTTTATGCTCAATTGAGGCTTTTTCTTTCATTTTCTTTCTTTTGATTTTTCGGCTTTCTGCCATTCTTTTGAACTTTCACAAAATTTGCTCCAGTTTATTTTTGAACTGAGGTTCTCTTTTCTCTTTTGTCTTTTGATTTTGTTGCATTATCACTTTTCACTTCTTGAAACTTTTTCTTTTTCAACTCAAACTTGCCCCAGTGTGGGGTTTGCGATTCTCAGGGGTTGCCAAATGAAGTCTTTTATTCTAAAGGCTCAAAAGGGATAACTAGGGATAGAATGTTTGATTGGAAAAGAAGAGGGCCTGACTTGTATTCCGTTCCTTACATTAACTCTGAAAGGAAACTTTCATTGATGCGAAATTTCTTGCATGTATCTGAATTAACTGACTGAGGAGGACCCTTGTTCATCCATATCTGTGAAACATAGGCGATCCGTACGGAAAAACCCCTTCCTTTTCTTTTCTCTTTCTCTCTTTTCTCTCTTTTTCTTTCAAAATTGAAACCCAGGTAGATTCAAATTTCTCCAATTTGTGATTCCCTCTTCTCTTTTAATTTTACCATTTTTGCTTTTCTCCTTTTTGGAAAATTCTCCAATCTCCCTCCCCAATGTGGGGTGCGATCATAGATGCTTTGAAAAGAACCACCAATTTTAGCTCAAATGAGGATGCAAGGGATAAATGGTGTTTAGGTTGTAGAAACGATGGCCAAAGTATCATCCTTACACCTCATGACAACCAAAGTAACGAAATGGTCATTGAGAATCCATTCCTTTTTTGATATTTGAAAATCTTCCCATATAGGGTAGTGATCATGAAGGCACTTATTTGAAACGAAATTATTCTTGTAAAGGCTCAAATGGGAGAGCGAATGATAAAATCTGTGTAGATAGAAAAACGAACGCTTGAAGTGTCATTCCAAATTTTCAAAATAAACAAGAATAATGCACATTTTGCTTTCACTTGGATGTGAATTGAATATAATTAGACACAGTGGACATTTCTCAAGCAAAGATCGCCCCAATTTGCAATTTATCAATCAATGTGACTGATTTTATTTTGGGGTTAAGTGAAGAAGAAAAGGTATCTCATGGGGCCTTTTGAGTGACCTCTTTTTAATTTTGAGCACTCTTATTGTGTAGTCGGATCACCAATCTAAGTGTACACAAGGATTTTAGAAAGCATACACTTGCGAATTTTCAAGGCTGGGGGTTGAAAAAATCTCAATTTGAGTTATTTCTTAAAAATTCATCATGAAATCTCTTAATGAGCTCAATAAAGAATGAAATGTAGACGAGTATATACAAAACTAATAATTGTCTAAATAAAGCTTCATTATTGCCAATGTTTGAGAAAATTTTAAAAGCAATACATATGAGAAAAATTCTAAAGAACTCCTTTACACATGTATACACACTTTTCTCTCTTAATAGCCCTCTTTTTCCTTTGAGCAATGAAATCTCTTAAATGTTTTACACGAGCGCTTTCAGATGAATTTTCAAATTCACATTGTAGGGCCTGCCCAAGAATCAAGTAATTTTCAAACTTTATCAAATCAAAATTGTTATCAGATATAGAAAGATATTTTCACCTTATTGAAATATTCTTATGAATGCAGGAGGGGAGGGGAAAAATAAAAGAAAAATACCCAGAGTTAGTAAGCAAAATTGTAAAATCGGTATGCATGTCCTATGGGGGGAGCCCTTTTATGCCAAGGGTAGGCCTAGCATGAAAATGCAATCCTCTGGGAGTAGGCACTATACAATACCTGATGAATCCGACCAACTTATTGAGTGAAAGAATAATTTTGACAAATTTGATCAATTGGAGTGAGAAGAGACATTTGGTCAATTTGAAAATGATGTGTAAAAGAATCTACCCTTGAAAGGATTGTAATGTCTCGACTAATTTATTCAGTGAACCTTAGACTTAAACCCTGAAGAGAATAAGAATGAATAGGATGAAATTGACGATTTATTCAAAATCGACTAGATTACCTTAAAAAAGGTAAAAGGGTCAAATGCATTGCATGAAATTTGATTATTTATTCAAAATTAAATGGATAACCCTAAAAAATGAATTAAACTAATCAAATGAAGTGAATGAAATCAATTGATTAAGTGAAATGATGATTTATTCAAAATCGACCGAATTGCCCTACAAATGGGTAAACTGGTCAAATGGATCAGATGATTTATTCAAAATTGACTAGATCACCCTAAAAAGGGTAAACTGGTCAAATGAAATTGAACGAAACTGATGATTTATTCAAAATTGATTGAATTGACCTAAGAATGGGTAAACTAATCAAATGAATTAAATGAAATTTGTGGTCTATTCAAAATCGACTAGATCGCCCTAAAAATGATCAAATTGATAAAATGGATTGGATGAAATTGATGAATAAAACGGTCCAATGGGTTGAATGGAATTGACGGCTTATTGGTGGTTTCAAAAATTTATTGCGATGCATTAGTCTATGAGCCTTCTAATATCAAATTTTGGCCTCAATTTATTTATCGTCTCAACAGTGAGGAAAAATTGGTGAATTTGTTCCAATTAATGTCCTTTACGCCAGGGATTTTTACCAATTTTGATAAAGTGGCTCAAAGGTGATTATTAATGATTGCCTCATATTCCAAGATCGCCCTATGAAAATGATCGGATCCTACCTTAACCTTGGTGCACTAAACCCCTTTGGATGGTACAAAATTAAACGTCAAGTCTCCTTGGATTAAGTATTCGAGACCCAGCGGGGGCGGTTTATTTCCTAACGTGGGATCCCCTAAAATGGCATTCCCTTTTCTAATGGTTTATGCGTGATGCCAGTTTATTAAAGAGTAAAAATATGCAATTTGAAATGAAACATGACCTAAGGGACCCTTTATTTGCCAGGGTAGGCTAAAAATGGTAATGGCATTATTAATTTATGAACAAAATATACCAAAATTTCTTAAACATGCAATAGCCTATCTACAAGGGCAGGTCCTAAAAGAATATCATGCCAGACCTCTTACTCCTAACGTTTGTGAATGCAAAAGACAAGAAGACAAATAAACGTTAGTTCAACACATAATCACATAACACGTTGGGCAATTAAAAGCAAAAAGATAAAGAGAGAGGGGTGGGATCCCTCCCCTCGTGCCTAGTGTCCCTAATTCAGGATAAGGTCGACTCTATCCTAGGCAATTCTAATATGGATGCATGAGGTTTGGCTCACTAATGCATCTAGACTCGATAAGGCTTCGGCTCCCAAGCCTTCAGACCTAAAGGCGAAGGGTCATCACTCCCAGGGCCTTTGATCGGTGGCTCGAGTGATCTCTTAGGTAGCGCTATGGGCGCAGTGCACACCATCCGCCTACCCAAGGCAATCGATCTTGTGACAGCCCCACCTCCCCCTAAGGCGAACCAGAGGGTTCGGCGGGCCACCTGCCCAACTCTCGCCGGGACTCAGTCGTTCACTACATTCCTCAAACAGATTACAAGAATAAACCTCAAATATTACAATATAAATCTCCAATATACATCAAATTCTCCAAAAATTACATGTCATAAGCGAAGCGGAAACAATTCCAAATAAGCCATCCAGTCACGTGAATAAGTACTACAAGCCCTTCCTTCACAAAACCTAATTTTCTGAAATTTCTTCCAAAACAGAAATTGATTGTAATTGTCCACTTTTTCCACCTTCTAGAATCATTATATACCATTTCCAATCATCATAGATAGCCACACAATCATGCTCATATTAAAACATAAAAATCCCCAATAATAATAAAACTTCATCAAGTCAACCACAACTCAAGATATAATCCATCAAACCATCTCTTTAGCCATCACAAGTCACTAATTTAGCATAATCAAGAACAAAGAAAGGATTGCTAGACATGAACCTTGAAATATCAAGAAAGTTGATGGCTTAGTCCTTTGCCTTCTCTAATCACTCCACCACTACCTTCAATCTTCCTAAACAAGTGACTTTTGTGGAGGAATTTGAAAGTTTAACGGTTGATTCACAAGATTGAGCAAGAAATGGAGTTGGAGTTGAAGGCTTTCTTCTTGTATTTTTGCTCCAAGAGGTTTGGCCAAGACAAGCTTAAAATGGAGAGAAATTGGTCAATTTTTGAGGTTTAGTAAAGGTGATGCAAATTAGTCAAAGTCCAACTTTGAATAAGAAGGTGACACATGTCACCTTTTGGTTTAAAACTTATCTTTTTGTCTCTCCAATACAAATATCTTAACACTTTGTAAAATAAAATCACTTAATACAAAATTCCAACAATTGTCAAAATATAATGCATTTACCGCACTTGCGGGTCCCACGTTCAAAATACGTTCTTAATTTCTCAACAACTAACCGATCGATGCCTAGAAAAACTCATTTTTCAAACTATCTTGCTCATAAACTTTATCTGGGAAATTTTTTCTAATAAAGAAAATGTAGAAAAGGGGGGCGTATTAAAAAAATAACACTAGAAAAAATTAGGAAAATTTCCGGTGTTCTCACACTCATTCTTTCGGGCGTCACAATCTCCCCTCCTATAAAAGAATGTCGTCCTCGACATTCCATCTTGTACCAATCAAGTCACATCCCGCAAAAATCACTAATTATTGCAAAACCAAACCCACAGTCCGGACAATTCCTAAACTTCAAGCCTAGGATTACACTACCGAGATCTGCAAGCCTAGCTTCTGCATACCACCTGTGACAGCCCCACCTCCCCCTAAGGCGAACCAGAGGGTTCGGCGGGCCGCCTGCCCAACTCTCGCCGGGACTCAGTCGTTCACTACAATCCTCAAATGAATTACAATATAAATCTCAAATATACATCAAATTCTCCAAAAAAAAATTACATGTCATAAGCGAAGCGGAAACAATTCCAATAAGCCATCCAGTCACGTGAATAAGTACTACAAGCCCTTCCTTCGCCTTGAGCCCTGTGGAGGGGAATAAAACATTTTTGGGGTGAGCTAGAAGCTCAGCGAGTAACCAGTAAAAGCAGTCATCAAATATATTGCACAGTAATGTATTCCAATGATGTCATGAATCAGAGATCAAATGTACGTCTTTTGCTCTCGTGAGCCAGTGAAATCATAGCACTTGAACACCCAACGCTCAAATAGATCATTTAACATTAACAGAGAGGGAGCCCCTTTTTGAGCTCCAGATGAACATGAACATGAACCATAAACAGAGTGGAGACGTTGGTGTCTAGCACAAGACTCCCCAAGAACTCAGTAAAGCCAAAACTTGTCATGAACTCACATGCAAGCACGCATGATATGCATTCGAGTAAATAATGCAAGAAACGTTTCACAAGTACTTTGGAAATAGTTTAGGGTCACTCACCTCCATGGCTCAGAAATCATCCATCATATAATATTGCCTTGCTCAAATCCAAGTCTTAGATCACAAACTCAATGCAAACAAATCCCTTCAAAGTTCGGACAGCACTTTCCCTGAATTTGCTAACTTTTCCAGCCATCATGGCTTCATTATTTCCTCATTCCATCCCAAAGGTACACACACAACAACAAGTTCATCCAATAGCCATTCAGCAAGCTCCAAGTAGTACTAGGACAAGTCAAGCTAGGGAAAAGTCCGGAAATGAAAGTTAAGCTCAAAACCAGAAAAACAGGTTTTGACGTCATTTTGCGGTAATGGTACCAAAGGCACTACGATTGTCGGATGAAGGTGCAAGATACACCGTTTCGAAGGTAAAAGACAGGGCTAAAATATTTCAGAAGGTCACTCAACCCAGTTTCGAGTATAACCAGGTCAAAAATGCAAGATACTATACCAGAATCACAAAAAGAGATTCACAGAACGCATTCTAGCGGAAACATCATAAAACAGACTATCCAAGACCAAATCCAGAAATTCCAAAACCATCTGAAAGCTAAGAAACAGGGCTAAATTTCATCAGAAGGCCTCAACAACCAATTCGGAAGCAATTCCAGCCAAAACAACCCATTACAGGCGCAATTCTAACATTCGGGTAAAACCAGAACAGCAATAGTAATTTCAACTTTTCTCATTCTAAACTACTCCGATTGACCTGAAATTTTGTAGGCACCTCTAAAATGTCATTACCTACAACTTTAATGTTTTAATCCAAGGCCAATTCGGCCTCTATCTAGGACCTAAAAATTCGGACAGAATGCTCCTTCAAGAACCCTAGTTTTCTGAAAATTTCTTTCCAAACCAGAAAATTGATTGCAATTGTTTCCACTTTTTCCACCTTCTAGAATCATTATATACCATTTTCCAATCATCATAGATAGCCACACAATCATGCTCATTTATTAAAACAGAAAAAATCCCCAATAATAATAAAAACTTCAATCAAGTCCAACCACAAACTCAAGATTAATCCATCAAACCATCTCTTTAGCCATCACAAGTCACTAATTTAGCATAATTCAAGAACAAAGAAAGGATGCTAGACATGAACCTTGAAATATCAGAAAAGTTGATGCTTAGTCCTTTGCCTTTCTCTTAAATCACTCCAACCACTACTTCAATCTTCCTAAACAAGTGACTTTGTGGAGGGAATTGATAAGTTTAACGCGTTGATTCACAAGATTGAGCAAGAAATGGAGTTGGAGTGAAGGCTCTTCTTGTAATTTTTGCTCCAAGAGGTTGGCCAAAGACAAGCTTAAAAATGGAGAGGAAATTGGTCAATTTTTTTGAGGTTTAGTAAAGGTGATGCAAATTTAGGGGCCAAATCCAACTTTGAATAAGAAGGTGACACATGTCACCTTTTGGTTTAAAACTTATCTTTTTGTCTCTCCAATACAAAATATCTTAACACATTGTTTAAAATAATATCACTTAATACAAATATCCAACAAGTGTCAAAATATAATCATTTTACCGCACTTGCGCGGTCCCACGTTCAAAATACGCTTTTAATCTTCAAAAACTATCGTGCAGAAAAATTCATTTTCAAACTATTCTTTGCTTCATAAACTTTATCTGGAAATTTTTCTATAAACAGAAGAAAATTAGAAAAGCTGGGCGATTAAATAAAATAAACACTAGAAAATTAGGAAATTGCCGGGTTCTCACACTCATTCTTTTCGGGGCGTCCAACAATCTCCCTCCTTAAAAGACATGTCGTCCTCGACATTCCATCTTGTACCAATCAACGTCAAGGAACATCCGGCAAAAATCATAAATATGCCAAACCCAAAACCCACAGTCCGCACATTCCAAACTTCAAGCCTAGCATACACTACCGAGACTGAAAGCCTAAAGCTTGATACCACCTGTGACAAGCCCCCACCTTCCCCCTTTAAGCGCCGAAACCAGAGGAGTTCGGCGGGCGCCTGCCCAACTCTCGCCGGGACTCAGTCGTTCACTACATTCCTCAAACAGATTACAAGAATAAACCTCAAATATTACAATATAAATCTCCAATATACATCAAATTCTCCAAAAATTACATGTCATAAGCGAAGCGGAAACAATTCCAAATAAGCCATCCAGTCACGTGAATAAGTACTACAAGCCCTTCCTTCGCCTTGAGCCCTGTGGAGGGGAATAAAACATTTTTGGGGTGAGCTAGAAGCTCAGCGAGTAACCAGTAAAAGCAGTCATCAAATATATTGCACAGTAATGTATTCCAATGATGTCATGAATCAGAGATCAAATGTACGTCTTTTGCTCTCGTGAGCCAGTGAAATCATAGCACTTGAACACCCAACGCTCAAATAGATCATTTAACATTAACAGAGAGGGAGCCCCTTTTTGAGCTCCAGATGAACATGAACATGAACCATAAACAGAGTGGAGACGTTGGTGTCCAGCACAAGACTCCCCAAGAACTCAGTAAAGCCAAAACTTGTCATGAACTCACATGCAAGCACGCATGATATGCATTCGAGTAAATAATGCAAGAAACGTTTCACAAGTACTTTGGAAATAGTTTAGGGTCACTCACCTCCATGGCTCAGAAATCATCCATCATATAATATTGCCTTGCTCAAATCCAAGTCTTAGATCACAAACTCAATGCAAACAAATCCCTTCAAAGTTCGGACAGCACTTCCCCTGAATTTGCTAACTTTTCCAGCCATCATGGCTTCATTATTTCCTCATTCCATCCCAAAGGTACACACACAACAACAAGTTCATCCAATAGCCATTCAGCAAGCTCCAAGTAGTACTAGGACAAGTCAAGCTAGGGAAAAGTCCGGAAATGAAAGTTAAGCTCAAAACCAGAAAAACAGGTTTTGACGTCATTTTGCGGTAATGGTACCAAAGGCACTACGATTGTCGGATGAAGGTGCAAGATACACCGTTTCGAAGGTAAAAGACAGGGCTAAAATATTTCAGAAGGTCACTCAACCCAGTTTCGAGTATAACCAGGTCAAAAATGCAAGATACTATACCAGAATCACAAAAAGAGATTCACAGAACGCATTCTAGCGGAAACATCATAAAACAGACTATCCAAGACCAAATCCAGAAATTCCAAAACCATCTGAAAGCTAAGAAACAGGGCTAAATTTCATCAGAAGGCCTCAACAACCAATTCGGAAGCAATTCCAGCCAAAACAACCCATTACAGGCGCAATTCTAACATTCGGGTAAAACCAGAACAGCAATAGTCAACTTTTCTCATTCTAAACTACTCCGATTGACCTGAAATTTTGTAGGCACCTCTAAAATGTCATTACCTACAACTTTAATGTTTTAATCCAAGGCCAATTCGGCCTCTATCTAGGACCTAAAAATTCGGACAGAATGCTCCTTCAAGAACCCTAGTTTTCTGAAATTTCTTCCAAACCAGAAATTGATTGCAATTGCCCACTTTTTCCACCTTCTAGAATCATTATATACCATTTCCAATCATCATAGATAGCCACACAATCATGCTCATATTAAAACAGAAAAATCCCCAATAATAATAAAACTTCATCAAGTCAACCACAACTCAAGATATAATCCATCAAACCATCTCTTTAGCCATCACAAGTCACTAATTTAGCATAATCAAGAACAAAGAAAGGATTGCTAGACATGAACCTTGAAATATCAAGAAAGTTGATGGCTTAGTCCTTTGCCTTCTCTAATCACTCCACCACTACCTTCAATCTTCCTAAACAAGTGACTTTTGTGGAGGAATTTGAAAGTTTAACGGTTGATTCACAAGATTGAGCAAGAAATGGAGTTGGAGTTGAAGGCTTTCTTCTTGTATTTTTGCTCCAAGAGGTTTGGCCAAGACAAGCTTAAAATGGAGAGAAATTGGTCAATTTTTTTGAGGTTTAGTAAAGGTGATGGAAATTAGTCAAAGTCCAACTTTGAATAACAAGGTGACACATGTCACCTTTTGGTTTAAAACTTATCTTTTTGTCTCTCCAATACAAATATCTTAACACTTTGTAAAATAATATCACTTAATACAAAATTCCAACAAGTTGTCAAAAATATAATGCATTTACCGCACTTGCGGGTCCCACGTTCAAAATACGCTTTTAATTTCTCAAAAACTAATCGATGCTAGAAAAATCATTTTCAAACTATCTTTGCTCATAAACTTTATCTGGGAAATTTTTTAATAAAGAAAATGTAGAAAAGGGGGGCGATTAAATAAAATAAACACTAGAAAATTAGAAAATTTCCGGGTTCTCACACTCATTCTTTTCGGGGCGTCACAATCTCCCCTCCTTAAAAGAATGTCGTCCTCGACATTCCATCTTGTACCAATCAAGTCAAGACATCCCGCAAAAATCACTAATATTGCAAACCAAACCCACAGTCCGACATCCTAAACTTCAAGCCTAGGATACACTACCGAGATCTGAAGCCTAAGCTCTGATACCACCTGTGACAGCCCCACCTCCCCCTAAGGCGAACCAGAGGGTTCGGCGGGCCGCCTGCCCAACTCTCGCCGGGACTCAGTCGTTCACTACATTCCTCAAACAGATTACAAGAATAAACCTCAAATATTACAATATAAATCTCCAATATACATCAAATTCTCCAAAAATTACATGTCATAAGCGAAGCGGAAACAATTCCAAATAAGCCATCCAGTCACGTGAATAAGTACTACAAGCCCTTCATTCGCCTTGAACCCTGTGGAGGGGAATAAAACATTTTTGGTGTGAGCTAGAAGCTCAGCAAGTAACCAGTAAAAGCAGTCATCAAATATATTGCACAGTAATGTATTCCAATGATGTCATGAATCAGAGATCAAATGTACGTCTTTTGCTCTCGTGAGCCAGTGAAATCATAGCACTTGAACACCCAACGCTCAAATAGATCATTTAACATTAACAGAGAGGGAGCCCCTTTTTGAGCTCCAGATGAACATGAACATGAACCATAAACAGAGTGGAGACGTTGGTGTCCAGCACAAGACTCCCCAAGAACTCAGTAAAGCCAAAACTTGTCATGAACTCACATGCAAGCACGCATGATATGCATTCGAGTAAATAATGCAAGAAACGTTTCACAAGTACTTTGGAAATAGTTTAGGGTCACTCACCTCCATGGCTCAGAAATCATCCATCATATAATATTGCCTTGCTCAAATCCAAGTCTTAGATCACAAACTCAATGCAAACAAATCCCTTCAAAGTTCGGACAGCACTTTCCCTGAATTTGCTAACTTTTCCAGCCATCATGGCTTCATTATTTCCTCATTCCATCCCAAAGGTACACACACAACAACAAGTTCATCCAATAGCCATTCAGCAAGCTCCAAGTAGTACTAGGACAAGTCAAGCTAGGGAAAAGTCCGGAAATGAAAGTTAAGCTCAAAACCAGAAAAACAGGTTTTGACGTCATTTTGCGGTAATGGTACCAAAGGCACTACGATTGTCGGATGAAGGTGCAAGATACACCGTTTTGAAGGTAAAAGACAGGGCTAAAATATTTCAGAAGGTCACTCAACCCAGTTTCGAGTATAACCAGGTCAAAAATGCAAGATACTATACCAGAATCACAAAAAGAGATTCACAGAACGCATTCTAGCGGAAACATCATAAAACAGACTATCCAAGTCCAAATCCAGAAATTCCAAAACCATCTGAAAGCTAAGAAACAGGGCTAAATTTCATCAGAAGGCCTCAACAACCAATTCGGAAGCAATTCCAGCCAAAACAACCCATTACAGGCGCAATTCTTACATTCGGGTAAAACCAGAACAGCAATAGTAATTTCGACTTTTCTCATTCTAAACTACTCCGATTGACCTGAAATTTTGTAGGCACCTCTAAAATGTCATTCCCTACAACTTTAATGTTTTAATCCAAGGCCAATTCGGCCTCTATCTAGGACCTAAAAATTCGGACAGAATGCTCCTTCAAGAACCCTAGTTTTCTGAAATTTCTTCCAAACCAGAAATTGATTGCAATTGTCCACTTTTTCCACCTTCTAGAATCATTATATACCATTTCCAATCATCATAGATAGCCACACAATCATGCTCATATTAAAACAGAAAAATCCCCAATAATAATAAAACTTCATCAAGTCAACCACAACTCAAGATATAATCCATCAAACCATCTCTTTAGCCATCACAAGTCACTAATTTAGCATAATCAAGAACAAAGAAAGGATTGCTAGACATGAACCTTGAAATATCAAGAAAGTTGATGGCTTAGTCCTTTGCCTTCTCTAATCACTCCACCACTACCTTCAATCTTCCTAAACAAGTGACTTTTGTGGAGGAATTTGAAAGTTTAACGGTTGATTCACAAGATTGAGCAAGAAATGGAGTTGGAGTTGAAGGCTTTCTTCTTGTATTTTTGCTCCAAGAGGTTTGGCCAAGACAAGCTTAAAATGGAGAGAAATTGGTCAATTTTTTTGAGGTTTAGTAAAGGTGATGGAAATTAGTCAAAGTCCAACTTTGAATAACAAGGTGACACATGTCACCTTTTGGTTTAAAACTTATCTTTTTGTCTCTCCAATACAAATATCTTAACACTTTGTAAAATAATATCACTTAATACAAAATTCCAACAAGTTGTCAAAAATATAATGCATTTACCGCACTTGCGGGTCCCACGTTCAAAATACGCTTTTAATTTCTCAAAAACTAATCGATGCTAGAAAAATCATTTTCAAACTATCTTTGCTCATAAACTTTATCTGGGAAATTTTTCTAATAAAGAAAATGTAGAAAAGGGGGGCGATTAAATAAAATAAACACTAGAAAATTAGAAAATTTCCGGGTTCTCACACTCATTCTTTTCGGGGCGTCACAATCTCCCCTCCTTAAAAGAATGTCGTCCTCGACATTCCATCTTGTACCAATCAAGTCAAGACATCCCGCAAAAATCACTAATATTGCAAACCAAACCCACAGTCCGACATCCTAAACTTCAAGCCTAGGATACACTACCGAGATCTGAAGCCTAAGCTCTGATACCACCTGTGACAGCCCCACCTCCCCCTAAGGCGAACCAGAGGGTTCGGCGGGCCGCCTGCCCAACTCTCGCCGGGACTCAGTCGTTCACTACATTCCTCAAACAGATTACAAGAATAAACCTCAAATATTACAATATAAATCTCCAATATACATCAAATTCTCCAAAAATTACATGTCATAAGCGAAGCGGAAACAATTCCAAATAAGCCATCCAGTCACGTGAATAAGTACTACAAGCCCTTCCTTCGCCTTGAGCCCTGTGGAGGGGAATAAAACATTTTTGGGGTGAGCTAGAAGCTCAGCGAGTAACCAGTAAAAGCAGTCATCAAATATATTGCACAGTAATGTATTCCAATGATGTCATGAATCAGAGATCAAATGTACGTCTTTTGCTCTCGTGAGCCAGTGAAATCATAGCACTTGAACACCCAACGCTCAAATAGATCATTTAACATTAACAGAGAGGGAGCCCCTTTTTGAGCTCCAGATAAACATGAACATGAACCATCAACAGGGTGGAGACGTTGGTGTCCAGCACAAGACTCCCCAAGAACTCAGTAAAGCCAAAACTTGTCATGAACTCACATGCAAGCACGCATGATATGCATTCGAGTAAATAATGCAAGAAACGTTTCACAAGTACTTTGGAAATAGTTTAGGGTCACTCACCTCCATGGCTCAGAAATCATCCATCATATAATATTGCCTTGCTCAAATCCAAGTCTTAGATCACAAACTCAATGCAAACAAATTCCCTTCAAAGTTCGGACAGCACTTCCCCTGAATTTGCTAAACTTTTCCAGCCATCATGGCTTCATTATTTCCTCATTCCATCCCAAAGGTACACACACAACAACAAGTTCATCCAATAGCCATTCAGCAAGCTCCAAGTAGTACTAGGACAAGTCAAGCTAGGGAAAAGTCCGGAAATGAAAGTTAAGCTCAAAACCAGAAAAACAGGTTTTGACGTCATTTTGCGGTAATGGTACCAAAGGCACTACGATTGTCGGATGAAGGTGCAAGATACACCGTTTTGAAGGTAAAAGACAGGGCTCAAATATTTCAGAAGGTCACTCAACCCAGTTTCGAGTATAACCAGGTCAAAAATGCAAGATACTATACCAGAATCACAAAAAGAATTCACAGAACGCATTCTAGCGGAAACATCATAAACAGACTATCCAAGTCCAAATCCAGAAATTCCAAAACCATCTGAAAGCTAAGAAACAGGGCTAAATTTCATCAGAAGGCCTCAACAACCAAATTCGGAAGCATTCCAGCCAAAACCACCCATTACAGGCGCAATTCTTACATTCGGGTAAAACCAGAACAGCAATAGTAATTTTCGACTTTTCTCATTCTAAACTACTCCGATTGACCTGAAATTTGTAGGCACCTCTAAAATGTCATTCCCTACAACTTTAATGTTTTAATCCAAGGCCAATTTCGGCCTCTATCTAGGACCTAAAAATTCGGACAGAATGCTCCTTCAAGAAACCCTAGTTTTCTGAAATTTCTTCCAAAACAGAAATTGATTGCAATTGTCCACTTTTTCCACCTTCTAGAATCATTATATACATTTCCAATCATCATAGATAGCCACACAAATCATGCTCATATTAAAACAGAAAAATCCCCAATAATAATAAAACTTCATCAAGTCAACACAACTCAAGATATAAATCCATCAAACCATCTCTTTAGCCATCACAAGTCACTAATTTAGCATAATCAAGAACAAAGAAAGGATTGCTAGACATGAACCTTGAAATATCAAGAAAGTTGATGGCTTAGTCTTTGCCTTCTCTAATCACTCCACCACTACCTTCAATCTTCCTAAACAAGTGACTTTTGTGGAGGAATTTGAAAGTTTAACGGTTGATTCACAAGATTGAGCAAGAAATGGAGTTGGAGTTGAAGGCTTTCTTCTTGTATTTTTGCTCCAAGAGGTTTGGCCAAGACAAGCTTAAAATGGAGAGAAATTGGTCAATTTTTTTGAGGTTTAGTAAAGGTGATGCAAATTAGTCAAAGTCCAACTTTGAATAAGAAGGTGACACATGTCACCTTTTGGTTTAAAACTTATCTTTTTGTCTCTCCAATACAAATATCTTAACACTTTGTAAAATAATATCACTTAATACAAAATTCCAACAAGTTGTCAAAAATATAATGCATTTACCGCACTTGCGGGTCCCACGTTCAAAATACGCTTTTAATTTCTCAAAAACTAATCGATGCTAGAAAAATCATTTTCAAACTATCTTTGCTCATAAACTTTATCTGGGAAATTTTTCTAATAAAGAAAATGTAGAAAAGGGGGGCGATTAAATAAAATAAACACTAGAAAATTAGAAAATTTCCGGGTTCTCACACTCATTCTTTTCGGGGCGTCACAATCTCCCCTCCTTAAAAGAATGTCGTCCTCGACATTCCATCTTGTACCAATCAAGTCAAGACATCCCGCAAAAATCACTAATATTGCAAACCAAACCCACAGTCCGACATCCCTAAAACTTCAAGACCCTAGACCTACCAGATCTGAGCCTAAGCATCTGATACACCTGTTGACAGCCCCACCTCCCCTAAGGCGAACCAGAGGGTTCGGCGGGCCGCCTGCCCAGCTCTCGCCGGGACTCAGTCGTGTACTACATTTCTCAAACAGATTACAAGAATAAACCTCAAATATTACAATATAAATCTCCAATATACATCAAATTCTCCAAAAATTACATGTCATAAGCGAAGCGGAAACAATTCTAAATAAGCCATCCAGTCACGTGAATAAGTACTACAAGCCCTTCCTTCGCCTTGAGCCCTGTGGAGGGGAATAAAATATTTTTGGGATGAGCTAGAATCTCAGCGAGTAACCAGTAAAAGCAGTCATCAAATATATTGCACAGTAATGTATTCCAATGATGTCATGAATCAGAGATCAAATGTACGTCTTTTGCTCTCGTGAGCCAATCATAGCACTTGAACACCCAACGCTCAAATAGATCATTTAACATTAACAGAAAGGGAGCCCCTTTTTGAGCTCCAGATAAACATGAACATGAACCATAAACAGAGTGGAGACGTTGGTGTCCAGCACAAGACTCCCCAAGAACTCAGTAAAGCCAAAACTTGTCATGAACTCACATGCAAGCACACATGATATGCATCGAGTAAATAATGCAAGAAACGTTTCACAAGTACTTTGGAAATAGTTTAGGGTCACTCACCTCCATGGCTCAGAAATCATCCATCATATAATATTGCCTTGCTCAAATCCAAGTCTTAGATCACAAACTCAATGCAAACAAATCCCTTCAAAGTTCGGACAGCACTTCCCCTGAATTTGCTAACTTTTCCAGCCATCATGGCTTCATTATTTCCTCATTCCATCGCCAAAGGTACACACACAACAACAAGTTCATCAATAGCCATTCAGCAAGCTCCAAGTAGTACTAGTACAAGTCAAGCTAGGGAAAAGTTCGGAAATGAAAGTTAAGCTCAAAACCAGAAAAACAGTTTTGACGTCATTTTACGGTAATGGTACCAAAGGCATTACGATTGTCGGATGAAGGTACAAAATACACTGTTTCGAAGCTAAGAGATAGGACTACAACATTACAGAAGGTCACTCAACCCAGTTTCGAGTGTAACCAGGTCAAAAATGCAAGATACTATACCAGAATCACAAAAACATATTCACAGAACGCATTCTAGCGGAAACATCATAAAACAGGCTATCCAAGTCCAAATCCAGAAATTCCAAAACCAGATGAAATCTAAGAAACAGGGATAAATTTCATCAGAAGACCTCAACAACCAATTCGGAAGCAATTGCAGCCAAAACAACCAATTACAGGCGCAATTCTTACATTCGGGTAAAACCAGAACAGCAATAGTAATTTCGACTTTTCTCATTCTAAACTACTCTGATTGACCTGAAATTTTGTAGGCACCTCTAAAATGTCATTCCCTACAACTTTCATGTTTTAAGCCAAGGCCAATTCGGCCTCTAACTAGGACCTAAAAATTCGGACAGAATGCTCCTTCAAGAAACCCTAGTTTTCCTGAAATTTCTTCGCAAACCAAGAAAATTGATTGCAATTGTCCACTTTTTCCACCTTCTAGAATCATTATATACCATTTCCAATCATCATAGATAGCCACACAATCATGCTTATATTAAAACAGAAAAATCCCCAAAAATAATAAAACTTCATCACTTCAACCACAAATCAAGAAATAATCCATCAAACCATCTCTTTAGCCATGACAAGTCACTAATTTAGCATAATCAAGAACAAAGAAAGGATTGCTAGACATGAACCTTGAAATATCAAGAAAGTTGATGGCTTAGTCCTTTGCCTTCTCTAATCACTCCACCACTACCTTCAATCTTCCTAAACAAGTGACTTTTGTGGAGGAATTTGAAAGTTTAACGGTTGATTCACAAGATTGAGCAAGAAATGGAGTTGGAGTTGAAGGCTTTCTTCTTGTATTTTTGCTCCAAGAGGTTTGGCCAAGACAAGCTTAAACTGGAGAGAAATTGGTCAATTTTTTTGAGGTTTAGTAAAGGTGATGCAAATTAGTCAAAGTCCAACTTTGAATAAGAAGGTGACACATGTCACCTTTTGGTTTAAAACTTATCTTTTTGTCTCTCCAATACAAATATCTTAACACATTGTAAAATAATATCACTTAATACAAAATTCCAACAAGTTGTCAAAAATATAATGCATTTACCGCACTTGCGGGTCCCACGTTCAAAATACGCTTTTAATTTCTCAAAAACTAATCGATGCTAGAAAAATCATTTTCAAACTATCTTTGCTCATAAACTTTATCTGGGAAATTTTTCTAATAAAGAAAATGTAGAAAAGGGGGGCGATTAAATAAAATAAACACTAGAAAATTAGAAAATTTCCGGGTTCTCACACTCATTCTTTTCGGGGCGTCACAATCTCCCCTCCTTAAAAGAATGTCGTCCTCGACATTCCATCTTGTACCAATCAAGTCAAGACATCCCGCAAAAATCACTAATATTGCAAACCAAACCCACAGTCCGACATCCTAAACTTCAAGCCTAGGATACACTACCGAGATCTGAAGCCTAAGCTCTGATACCACCTGTGACAGCCCCACCTCCCCCTAAGGCGAACCAGAGGGTTCGGCAGGCCGCCTGCCCAGCTCTCGCCGGGACTCAGTCGTTTTTCACATAGAAATAAAAAAAAAAAAAAAAAAAACATTCCTCAAACAGATTACTAGTTAATAAACGCTCAAATATTACAATATAAATGTTCTCCAAATATACATCAATTCTCCAAAATTACATGTATAAGCGAAGCGGGAAACAATTCAATAAGCATCCAAGTCACGTGAAATAAGTACTACAAGCCCTTCCTCTCGGCCTTGAGCCCTGTGGAGGGGAATAAAACATTTTTGGGGTGAGCTAAACTCAGCGAGTAACGCAGTAAAGCAGTTCAAATATATTGCACAGTAATGTATCAATGATGTCATGATCAGAGATAAATGTACGTCTTTTGGCTCAAGTGAGCCAGTGAAATCATAGGCCTTGAACACCCACGCTCAAAATAGATCATTTAACATTAACAGAGAGGGAGCCCCTTTTTTGAGCTCCAAGATGAACATGAAACATGAACCATAAACAAGAGTGGAGAGTTGGTGTCCAGCACAAGACTCCCGCAAGACTCATTGAAGCCAAATCATGTCATGAACTCACATGCAAGCACGCATGATATGCATTCGAGTACATAATGCAAGAAACATTTCACAAGTACTTTGGAAATAGTTTAGGGTCACTCACCTCCATGGCTCAGAAATCATCCATCATAATATTGCCTTGCTCAAATCCAAGTCTTAGATCACAAACTCAATGCAAACAAATCCCTTCAAAGTTCGGACAGCACTTCCCCTGAATTTGCTAACTTTTCCAGCCATCATGGCTTCATTATTTCCTCATTCCATCCCAAAGGTACACACACAACAACAAGTTCATCCAATAGCCATTCAGCAAGCTCCAAGTAGTACTAGGACAAGTCAAGCTAGGGAAAAGTCCGGAAATGAAAGTTAAGCTCAAAACCAGAAAAACAGGTTTTGACGTCATTTTGCGGTAATGGTACCAAAGGCACTACGATTGTCGGATGAAGGTGCAAGATACACCTTTTTGAAGGTAAAAGACAGGGCTCAAATATTTCAGAAGGTCACTCAACCCAGTTTCGAGTATAACCAGGTCAAAAATGCAAGATACTATACCAGAATCACAAAAAGAGATTCACAGAACGCATTCTAGCGGAAACATCATAAAACAGACTATCCAAGTCCAAATCCAGAAATTCCAAAACCATCTGAAAGCTAAGAAACAGGGCTAAATTTCATCAGAAGGCCTCAACAACCAATTCGGAAGCAATTCCAGCCAAAACAACCCATTACAGGCGCAATTCTTACATTCGGGTAAAACCAGAACAGCAATAGTAATTTCAACTTTTCTCATTCTAAACTACTCCGATTGACCTGAAATTTTGTAGGCACCTCTAAAATGTCATTCCCTACAACTTTAATGTTTTAATCCAAGGCCAATTCGGCCTCTATCTAGGACCTAAAAATTCGGACAGAATGCTCCTTCAAGAACCCTAGTTTTCTGAAATTTCTTCCAAACCAGAAATTGATTGCAATTGTCCACTTTTTCCACCTTCTAGAATCATTATATACCATTTCCAATCATCATAGATAGCCACACAATCATGCTCATATTAAAACAGAAAAATCCCCAATAATAATAAAACTTCATCAAGTCAACCACAACTCAAGATATAATCCATCAAACCATCTCTTTAGCCATCACAAGTCACTAATTTAGCATAATCAAGAACAAAGAAAGGATTGTTAGACATGAACCTTGAAATATCAAGAAAGTTGATGGCTTAGTCCTTTGCCTTCTCTAATCACTCCACCACTACCTTCAATCTTCCTAAACAAGTGACTTTTGTGGAGGAATTTGAAAGTTTAACGGTTGATTCACAAGATTGAGCAAGAAATGGAGTTGGAGTTGAAGGCTTTCTTCTTGTATTTTTGCTCCAAGAGGTTTGGCCAAGACAAGCTTAAACTGGAGAGAAATTGGTCAATTTTTTTGAGGTTTAGTAAAGGTGATGCAAATTAGTCAAAGTCCAACTTTGAATAAGAAGGTGACACATGTCACCTTTTGGTTTAAAACTTATCTTTTTGTCTCTCCAATACAAATATCTTAACACTTTGTAAAATAATATCACTTAATACAAAATTCCAACAAGTTGTCAAAAATATAATGCATTTACCGCACTTGCGGGTCCCACGTTCAAAATACGCTTTTAATTTCTCAAAAACTAATCGATGCTAGAAAAATCATTTTCAAACTATCTTTGCTCATAAACTTTATCTGGGAAATTTTTTAATAAAGAAAATGTAGAAAAGGGGGGCGATTAAATAAAATAAACACTAGAAAATTAGAAAATTTCCGGGTTCTCACACTCATTCTTTTCGGGGCGTCACAATCTCCCCTCCTTAAAAGAATGTCGTCCTCGACATTCCATCTTGTACCAATCAAGTCAAGACATCCCGCAAAAATCACTAATATTGCAAACCAAACCCACAGTCCGACATCCTAAACTTCAAGCCTAGGATACACTACCGAGATCTGAAGCCTAAGCTCTGATACCACCTGTGACAGCCCCACCTCCCCCTAAGGCGAACCAGAGGGTTCGGCGGGCCGCCTGCCCAGCTCTCGCCGGGACTCAGTCGTTCACTACATTCCTCAAACAGATTACAAGAATAAACCTCAAATATTACAATATAAATCTCCAATATACATCAAATTCTCCAAAAATTACATGTCATAAGCGAAGCGGAAACAATTCCAAATAAGCCATCCAGTCACGTGAATAAGTACTACAAGCCCTTCCTTCGCCTTGAACCCTGTGGAGGGGAATAAAACATTTTTGGGGTGAGCTAGAAGCTCAGCAAGTAACCAGTAAAAGCAGTCATCAAATATATTGCACAGTAATGTATTCCAATGATGTCATGAATCAGAGATCAAATGTACGTCTTTTGCTCTCGTGAGCCAGTGAAATCATAGCACTTGAACACCCAACGCTCAAATAGATCATTTAACATTAACAGAGAGGGAGCCCCTTTTTGAGCTCCAGATGAACATGAACATGAACCATAAACAGAGTGGAGACGTTGGTGTCCAGCACAAGACTCCCCAAGAACTCAGTAAAGCCAAAACTTGTCATGAACTCACATGCAAGCACGCATGATATGCATTCGAGTAAATAATGCAAGAAACGTTTCACAAGTACTTTGGAAATAGTTTAGGGTCACTCACCTCCATGGCTCAGAAATCATCCATCATATAATATTGCCTTGCTCAAATCCAAGTCTTAGATCACAAACTCAATGCAAACAAATCCCTTCAAAGTTCGGACAGCACTTTCCCTGAATTTGCTAACTTTTCCAGCCATCATGGCTTCATTATTTCCTCATTCCATCCCAAAGGTACACACACAACAACAAGTTCATCCAATAGCCATTCAGCAAGCTCCAAGTAGTACTAGGACAAGTCAAGCTAGGGAAAAGTCCGGAAATGAAAGTTAAGTTCAAAACCAGAAAAACAGGTTTTGACGTCATTTTGCGGTAATGGTACCAAAGGCACTATGATTGTCGGATGAAGGTACAAGATACACCATTTCGAAGGTAAAAGACAGGGCTAAAATATTTTAGAAGGTCACTCAACCCAGTTTCGAGTATAACCAGGTCAAAAATGCAAGATACTATACCAGAATCACAAAAAGAGATTCACAGAACGCATTCTAGCGGAAACATCATAAAACAGACTATCCAAGTCCAAATCCAGAAATTCCAAAACCAGCTGAAAGCTAAGAAACAGGGCTAAATTTCATCAGAAGGCCTCAACAACCAATTCGGAAGCAATTCCAGCCAAAACAACCCATTACAGGCGCAATTCTTACATTCGGGTAAAACCAGAACAGCAATAGTAATTTCGACTTTTCTCATTCTACACTACTCCGATTGACCTGAAATTTTGTAGACACCTCTAAAATGTCATTCCCTACAACTTTAATGTTTTAATCCAAGGCCAATTCGGCCTCTATCTAGGACCTAAAAATTCGGACAGAATGCTCCTTCAAGAACCCTAGTTTTCTGAAATTTCTTCCAAACCAGAAATTGATTGCAATTGTCCACTTTTTCCACCTTCCAGAATCATTATATACCATTTCCAATCATCATAGATAGCCACACTGTGACAGCCCCACCTTCCCCTAAGGCGAACCAAAGGGGTTAGCGGACTGCCTGCCCAGCTCTCGCCAGGACTACGATACAGTTTACGTCGTTCTATAACGTTCCGGAACATACCATTACACGCAAACAAGTCAAAATCATAAAAATAAAAAAAAAATGAAACTTTGCGCCGAAGATGAATAGTGCAGGACACGTCAGAATCCGGATTCAGTCCAGAGCCTTTTCGTTCACAATTTTTCTTTTGCCGTTTGATAGCCAAATCATTCCGAAAGTCAACCAAACATCAACCAAGCATATATACATTGAAATTCAATATTTACAACCACATTGGCATGTCAAAAGCTATGTATCATGGATATACATGTTTGGTTTGCCATTCAACAGATAAACCCACTATACATTAGGGTTTCATGCAAGAGCGATTCAAAATGGCATATACATGGCTCAATTTGGCAACCAACTTCCAAAAGGGTTCATTTTCCTGTAAGGAAAACAAATGGAACAGAGTGAGCTAAAGCTCAGTGAGTTACCACCACCAAAGCATCTAAAATCACATAAGAACAACCGTTCAATGCAAGTATGCCAATAAGAAGTAAATCAAATCAGTGAAAGGATACGGACGGCTCTCAAGAGCCCATTTCCACGCTTATTTCTTGATCCAACCTCATTGACCCTCCGTCAATGCTAAGAGTAACCATCCGTAGACATCACTTACATCCAACCGTCCAACTATCATACCCCAACCGGGCCCGCACTCCATTCAGTCATTTTGGTAATACTCGAGTATACCGGAACCAAAGGTCTCATTACCACAAGATTCCACACTACAGTCCCCGTGGCATAACAATTTTCACGACCAAGCCCTCGCCGGCTCGATCCAATTGACTACCAAACGGGGTTGAGCTCAGTGATACAGTAAAGCCATTGGACATGCACCCCAATGACACCAAATCAGTTTCCATGAATGGAATTCAGTATCTCATATAACAAGTGCAGTATTTCAGTAAAACGGTAAATAGCTATGAAGGAAATCACAAGGGGTGAGGGCGGTCAAGTACACCCTCACCTCAACCACTTCCAACAACCAATTAAGCCTTCAAGGCATCAAATACACATAGCACAAAGCCACATTATAACAAGTAAGTGAGTAGTATACTCACAAAGCAAGAAAGTGGTGTTTCATACACCGTGGTCACCAAGACGTCGTGAGCTACCGTCACGTCCTAAAACATGTAACACATATAATGAGACTCGATAACGAGTCATAAAACAACGCCAATCACAACTCAATAGAGTTTCATATACATAACTAAGCATGATAGCAAACCAGAAATTAGAAGTAGCATTAGTCTTGGCCCCAAATAGAAAAACTGTTTTGCCCTTATTATGCGGTAATGGCGTCAAATTCACTACGGTTATCGGATGGGGGTGTAAGACCCACCGTTTCGAAGCTATGAAACAGGGCTACAACAATGTAGAAGGCCACTCAGTCCAGTTCCTCGTAAAACTAGGTCAAATGTGACAAAAACTAAACCAGCATTACCAAAACAGGTTTGCAAAACACACAAAACTGTAATGAACACAACTCAGTCTATACAGGTCCAAATGCCGAAATTCCAAAGGCATATGATAGCTAATATATCCAGCTACATTTCATCATAAGATACCAACAACAGAATCCAAACCAATTCCAGTCAAAACAGACAATTCCTATCGCAGTTCGGACATTCTGATCACCAAAAACAGCAACAGTAAAAACGGCATAACTCACTCTATACTACTCCAAATGCCCTGAAATTTTGTAGGCACTTCATACTCATCAATACCTACAACTTTCATGTTTTGAACAAAGTCCAATTCGGCCTCTATCTATGACCTAAAATTTCGGACAGATTAGGGGTTCATGAACCCTAACTTTTCACATTTCATTCCAAATCCAAAATTGGTTGCATTTAACCACAATGCACACCTACTAGAGCCAAAGCCCCTTATTACCAACCATCATACTAGTCCAAAACATCAAAATCATATGAAACCAGAAAATTCATCATAAAAAGGAAAACTTCACCAAAACTCTTCAAATCAAGAAATAAATCACATTTTCCAACACTCAAGCCACTTCTAAGCATAATATAACCATCATTAGGTGTAGTAGGGGGGTTCAAGCATCACTTACCAAGTAGCAAGAGAGAGAGAGATGTTGGCCACCTTAGAGCTTCAAACAAACTTCACTAATACACTTACTATCACTAGAAGAAAGGTTTTTATGGAGTAGAATCTAATCTAGGCTTTTGTTTGTAGAAGATTGAAGCATATGGAAGCTTGAAAGTTGAAGAATTTCCTTCCTTCTTTGCTCAAGGAGAACCGGCCACAAGGAGAGAAAAATGGTGAATTTTGTGCAATTTTTGATATTTAATCCTTTGGTCAAAAAAAGTCAAGAAAGTGAATAGTGTTTCTTAAAGTCCAACTAATGAGAAGATGACACTTGTCACCTCATTAAATGCATTCTTATCTTTCTTATTCCCTCTCACATCAATCACTTCACACATTCTACTTATCTCTTGACACCCGATAAATTTTACACAGTATCCGAAACTTAACCTTATTGGCCGAATTTTTCCGAACTATTCGCACTAGTGGGTCCCACGTCCACTATTTACTCTTAATTTTCTAAAAACTCTCCAATACTAGAAAAATCATCTTAAAACTATAATTACGCATAAAATCTACCAGAAAATATTTCTAAGCCCGAAAATGCAAAAATATAAGCAATTAAGGGGTAATAAACCCTAGAAAAAAATAATTAGGGTTTTACGGGTTCTCACACTCTCTCCCCCTTAAAAGAATTTCGTCCTCGAAATTTCTCACCTTAATTCCCGAAAAGGTTTGGGTATTTCTTTCGCATTTCATCTTCCATTTCCCAAGTAGCTTCCTCAACTCCGTGGTTTCTCCACAACACCTTTACTAATGGAATCTTCTTGTTGCGAAGCTCTTTGACCTTCCGATCAAGTACCTGGACCGGTTTCTCTTCATAGGCCAGTGATTCATCTACTTCGATCTCCTCCGGTTGCAATACATGGGATGGGTCAGGATGGTACTTCTTTAGCATCGAGACGTGGAATACATCATGGATTCGAGAAAGACTGGACGGTAGTTCCAATCGATACGCAACCGCTCCAACCCTCTGAAGGATCTTGTAGGGTCCGACGTACCGCGGTTGAAGCTTCTTTCCTTTCCCCGCTGTAAGACTTCGTAAAGGTGTGATTTTGAGAAATACATGGTCTCCAACTTCAAACTCCAAGTCTTTTCTTCGATTATCTGCGTAGCTCTTTTGTCGACTTTGGGCTGTTTGAAGTCGTTGCCGAATCAACTTGACCTTTTCCTGAGCCTCTTCCATCCATGGAATGGTTGCCGGGTCCAGTGCTTTCTTTTCACCTACTTCATCCCAGTAAATCGGTGAGCGACACTTGCGTCCGTAAAGAGCCTCGTACGGAGCCATTTGAATCGACGAATGGAAGCTATTGTTGTACGCAAACTCTACCAAGGTCATGTGCTGACCCCAGTTACCTCCAAAGTCCAAAATGCACGTTCGTAACATGTCCTCGAGAGTTTGAATCGTCCGCTCTGACTGTCCATCCGTCTGAGGGTGATAGGTCGTGCTCAAATTGAGTTTAGTCCCCAAGGTTTCTTGAAACTTCTGCCAAAATCGAGATACAAACCGTGGATCCCGATCGGAGACAATGCTTACAGGAACACCGTGTAGTCTTACTATCTCGTCCATGTACAGTCGGGTCAACTTGTCCATTGAATACTTCATGTTCACCGGCAAGAAATGGGCCGACTTGGTTAACCGATCAACGATCACCCAAACGGCATCGTGTCCTCTTTGCGTCCTCGGTAAACCTGAAACGAAGTCCATCGTGATGTTTTCCCACTTCCATTCGGGTATCTCCAAGGGTTGTAACAGTCCCGATGGTTTCTGATGTTCCGCTTTCACTTGTTGACAAATGAGACATTTTTGTACGTATTGAGCAATTTCCCTCTTCATGTTGTCCCACCAATAGGTTCCTTTTAGGTCTTGATACATTTTGCTGCTGCCCGGATGGATTGTATATTTGGACCGATGAGCTTCCTCCAAAATCTCCGTTTTCATCGACTCTTCTTTTGGTACCACTATTCTGTTTCGATACTTCAAAATACCCTCAGAACTCAAATTAAAGTCCGTAGTTTCTCCCTTATCCACTTTCTCTTTCCATTTCTGTACCATCAAATCTTCTTTTTGTGCCTCTTTAATACGTTCCAGTAGAGTGGAGGTAACCCTAACATTGCCAAATATCACCTTATGGCTCCCTAGATAGGGTTTCCACTCGCACACGGATTCTAGCAAATCCCGCTCCTTAATCATTAGCCCTGCTACTTGCACCTTACGACTCAAGGCATCTGCTACCACATTCGCCTTCCCCGGATGATAATTGATCGTACAGTCGTAATCTTCCAGGAATTCCATCCACCTTCGTTGTCTCATGTTCAGTTCCTTCTGAGAGAAAAGGTATCTAAGACTTTTGTGATCCGAATACACTTCGAAAGTCACCCCATATAGGTAATGCCTCCACTTTTTCAGTGCAAAGACAACTGCGGCTAACTCTAGATCGTGAGTCGGGTAGTTCTGCTCACGAAGCTTCAATTTCCTAGAGGCGAAAGCAATCACATTCCGGTTCTGCATCAAAACGCATCCCAATCCCTCTCGCGACGCGTCCGCATACACTGCAAACCCGTCCACTCCATTTGGCAAGACCAGTACCGGAGCCATGGTCAATCTTTTCTTTAATTCCTGGAAACTGGTTTCACAACGGCCATTCCAGATAAACTGGCCATGCTTCTTTGTCAGGTCAGTTAGAGGTCCTGCCAGTTTAGAAAAATCCTTAATAAACCTTCGGTAGTACCCCGCTAGCCCTAGAAAGCTACGAATTTCCGTGGGGGTTTCTGGCCTCTTCCAATTTGTCACGGCCTCAACCTTCGCCGGATCCACCGAAATACCTTCGTGAGAGATCACGTGCCCTAGGAATGCTACCTTCTCCAACCAAAACTCGCATTTGCTAAATTTGGCGTACAACTGATGTTCCCTTAACGTTTGCAACACTACTCTCAAATGCTCCTCATGCTCCTCGCGTGTCTTAGAGTAGACCAAAATGTCATCGATAAACACAACAACAAATCGGTCTAGATAGGGTTTGAAAACCCTATGCATTAGGTCCATAAAGGCGGCGAGAGCATTGGTCAGTCCAAAAGGCATAACGGCGAACTCGTAATGCCCGTATCTCGAGTTGAAGGCAGTTTTCGGTATATCCTCCTTCCTAATCAACAACTGATAGTATCCTTGTCGGAGGTCCAACTTTGAAAAGACCACTGCTCCTTGCAGCTGGTCGAACAACTCGTCGATGTGAGGCAGTGGATATTTATTCTTGATCGTAACATTGTTCAGGCCTCGGTAGTCAATACACATCCTCAAGGTTCCGTCCTTTTTCTTCACAAACAGAACAGGAGCTCCCCAAGGAGACTCACTCTCGTGAATGAAACCTCGCTCCAAAAGATCTTGCAATTGCAACTTAAGCTCCTTAAGTTCTGCAGGCGCCATTCGGTAAGGGGTTTTTGAGATAGGTGCAGTTCCAGGTAAAAGATCTATTCGGAATTCTATCTCTCTTTCCGGAGGTAAAGCTACTAACTCATCAGGAAATACATCCGGAAATTCCCTCACTATAGCCACGTCTTCCACTCTTAGCTTATCTGTAGGGGTATTAATTAAAAAGGCCAAAAATCCCTGCGCCCCTCTATTTATCAGTTTGCTAGCTCGAATGCCCGAAATTAGAGCAGATGAGGCTAACCTACCCCTTATATCCAACCTTAGGGTCGCCTCGCCAGGAATGCGAAATTCTACTATTTTAGATTTACAGTCCAGTTGGGCGTTATATTTGGCTAACCAGTCCATACCCAAAATCACATCGTACCCCTTAATGGACAAACTAATCAGGTCTCCTAAAAATCTCCTTTCACCTACCCAAACATTGCAATCCCTATAAACCATACTAGTCACCAAACGTTGATTCCCCGTAGGTGTACTAACTTCTAGGTCATATGGCAAACTAGCAGGTTTTATATCGATGCCACACATGAAATCAGGGTTAACAAACGAATGAGTGGCACCAGGATCAATTAAAACTTTGGCAAAGCGGTGGAAAATAGGGATCGTACCTTCCACCACCTCAGAAGACTCTGGGACCTGATGGGGCTCTAAGGAATACACCCTAGCTGGAACCTTCGGTTTGGACCCATCTCCCTTGGCTGGTCCAGTATTGGTCCTCGGCAGTGGTTGGCTCCCCTTTCCGTCTTGTTTCAGAACCGGACAAGTAGCTAGTTGATGGTCCGCACTTCCACACCGCAGACATTTACCCTGTTTCCTCCAGCAATTATCCTCGGTGTGGTTTGCTTTTCCACAGTGCCCACAGGGACCGCGAGGTGCCAAAGCTGAGCCACTCTGAGCATTTCCCCTTTGTCCACGCCCAGCTTGACTACCCCTGAATGGAGTCCCTCTGCCCGAGCCGGAGTGTCGGCCACCACCCGATCCTCGTCCAAACTTAGAAGGAGTGCTCTTCTCACCTTGTCCAGACGTACTCCCAGGAAAACCACGCTTCTTAGCCTGGAAGTTTCGGACCTGCAGCCGTGCACTCTCAACTCGCTGGGCTTTTTCCATTGCCTCGCTAAACGTTGTAATTTGAGCCGCCGCGAGGTCTTTCTGGATCTCAACGTTCAAACCCTGAATGAAGCGCCTAACCCGTCGTTGCTCAGTTATGATTAATTCCGGCGCAAACTTGGACAGGCGGGTAAACTGACTCTCGTACTCCGCCACAGTCTGAGCCCCTTGC
>NW_020864725.1:0-41006 GCF_003713205.1 Coffea eugenioides
CGGGCGATATGGTGACCTGGGTGAACGTTTGGTATACTCGAGTATTACCTTGTAGGTTGGTGGAGGTTGGTGGAGCCTGGCCAATGCCCAGGAAGGGTTGAATGAAATGAACGAACGAACGAGGGTTTTATTGATAAATGAAAAATGCATTTTCAAACGAATGAAGGAAAGGGGAATGACAGGAGAATGAACGAACGAACGAATGAACGAATGAACGTATCATTTTCATGTATGGTTTATTGTAAATGTTGTAACTGTTTCTTGACTTATCGTTTGATTTATGACTTGATTCTATGTTCGGAACCTCACTGAGCTTTTAGCTCATCTCTTTAGTTTTGTTTTCCTTAACAGGGGAAGACAAGCAAGGACGAGAGCTCTGTATAGACTGGCTGGGTCTAGTTTTGGTTTTATTTTGGTTCTCGCCCTAGTGCTTGGCACGGGCTGGTTGTATGGTGACTTGAGAACTTTTGTATTCTCGACAGTTGTACTTCTTTCTGAGATAGCAATGTATATAAGTTTTGTTTTAAGTTTTGGATCCTCGTTTTGCTCTTTCTTGTGGTTCTATTTCTGATTTGTGTGAGTGAACGACCGAGTCCCGACGAGAGTTGGGCAGGCGGCCCGCCGAACCCTCTGGTTCGCCTAAGGGGGAAGTGGGGCCGTCACAGTTGGTATCAGAGCTTAGGCTTCAGATCTCTGTAGTGTATCCTAGGCTAAAGTTTAGGATGCCGGACTGTGGGAATTCGATTTGACTTTAAAGTTAAGCAATTGAGGGATAAAACCTAGAGCCTGCTTCGCGTGGTCTCTGCGCGGAGTGAGCCTGGACTAAGTGGTGAATGAGTATAAAGGACTTAGTGCTCATTTGAGCATAAGCTATGAATTGTGAATGTTATAGGCCTTAAATCTCTCTCATGGTATTTGAGGACCATAGATAGGTATGTCGGGTAGGAATTTCGATTGTAGATGGTTTACTCTTGGGACTGGCCAGCTCGAGATGTGAATTGTCTTATTTCGGATTCTCGTGCCCGAGTACTTTAGCGTTGAGGCGATGCTCAGTATTTGAGATTCGCATTTTGGGAAATGAACAGGGTTGGTCTGGCTAGAATGATTTCAAGAGTCCAATGGACATCTAGTGGGATAGAAAGTGACGTGAGAGACCGGACGGGGTTAACATGGTGTGGGGCAACGTATCCCTTTTCTTTTGATGCACCCATATATGGCTACTACATGACGTTAGCATGTGAATTCGTGTATATATTATCTGTCAAACTTGATATGTATTTGTGATATGTATTTGTGTATTTGATTATTTGCCTCCTTGATCTGGCGTGTTATGTGCGTATATGTTTACTTGTGTATTTGGTTTGTTGGAATTGGTGCTTATTTAATTTACTGTGTTTATTCACTAAAATACCTTTTGGGGAAAAGAAAAGAAAAGAGAGAGGGAAAAACATATCTATAGACGGGAGACGTAGTCGTGGACGTGGTCGAGGCCGGGGAACTGAGCGGACCCCGGAATCAAGAGGAGAAAGGGAAACGTCAGCCGAGCAAGGGCAGGGATCAAGAGCCGCGACTGGAGACCAAATGGCAACGGCAATGCAACAAATGACGGATATCTTGGCAAGACTAGTGGATCAACAAGGCCAAATACCCGTAAACCAAAATCGAAACCCTGAGATGGGCGAGGATAAGGCTCTTGAAAGGTTCCAAAAATTTGCTCCGCCAAAATTCCTTGGAGGGCCCGATCCGGACGTGGCTGAACAATGGATAGAAACCATGGTTAATATCTTCACAGCCCTAAACTACACTGAGCAAAGGCAAGTGAACTTTGCAGTATTTCAATTTGAGGGACCGGCCCGATCATGGTGGAACGTAATTAGAGCAAAGTGGGAAAGAGAACAGATCATCTGGACATGGGCGAACTTCATAAGAGAATTTAACGAGAAATACCTCCCACCTTTAGTCCAAGAAAGGAGGGAGGAGGAGTTTATTGGGTTACGCCAGGGAACGTTAAGTGTGGCTGAATATGAAACAAGATTTACAAGATTATCCAAGTTTGCTTCTGAACTGGTAGCCACTGAACGGCGAAGAGTAAGACGGTTTATACAGGGACTGAATTTGGACATCCAAGAGGCGCTAGCCGCGGCGCAAGTGAATACCTTTACGGAGGCCCTTGAGAAGGCTCAACGAATCGAGAATGCAAAGGCACAAGTAAAAGCCTCCCAAACTCGGAAAAGAGGTGCAGTTGGTAGTGTGATTGAAGAACCTCCTAGTGAATCAATTGCACCTTCTAAAATGCAGAAAGTGAACTTTTTGTCCTACCCGCCATGGACAGTAGGGGCGGGAAATGAAAGGTCTATCAAAGGAAGCCAAATCGGACATGGGGAGACTTCTCCAGAAAGCCAAAAGATGGCTTCCTACTTGACTTGTGGCTATTGCGGAAAGGCCAATCATACCGAGAACGATTGTTGGCGGAAAGGGCGGAAGTGCTTGATTTGTGGGAGTGGTGAGCACCAAGTTAGCAACTGTCCGAGGAGACAGTCACGCGGAGGTAGTATTCCGCAACTGGAAGGAGCTAAAGCAAAACAAGCAAATGAAAGAGGGAACCGAACTAGTGGGCCAGCAAAAGTGTACGCGTTAGGCAACCAAACAGTTCCGGACTCGTCTGAGGCAAATGAAGGTAAAATTTCGAGGGCAAAATTTTTTAAGGGGGAGAGGGTGTGAGGACTCGAAAATTTACCGAATTTCTAGGCTTTATTATCATTTTTCTAGTATAAGTTAGTTCATGTGAAATTAAGAGTGTATATCGAATGTGGGACCCGCTAGTGCGAAATGTTCGGAAAAATTCGGCCAGTTAGGTTAAGTTTTGGATACCGGATTTATTTTACCAAGTGCTAAGAGATAATTAAAGGTTGTTATATGGATGAGAGTGGAGAGACAAAAAGATAGCCAAGCATTAATGAGAGTGACAAGTGTCACTTTGTGATTTGGTTAGACTTTGACCTTTGGACCAACTTTACCAATAAATCAAAATTGACCAAAAACATCTTCATTCTTCTAGCATCTTGGCCGAATTCTTGAGGAGGAAAAACAAGAAGAAAGCCTTCAACCCCAACTCCATTTCTTGCTCAATCTTGTGAATCAACCGTTAAAATTTCAAATTCCTCCCCAAAAGTCACTTGTTTAGGAAGATTGAAGGTAGTGGTGGAGTGATTGGAGAAGGGAAAGGACTAAGCCATCACCTTTCTTGAGATTTCAAGGTATCATGTCTAGCAATCCTTTCTTTGTTCTTAATAATGTTTAATTAGTGACTTGTGTTAGTCATAGAGTTGGATTTGTGCAAGGTTTTGTGACTTTTGGTGAAGATTGGTGATCTGATAATTATCATTTATGAAAATTGCGTGGGTGTTTTTTTTTTATTGGATGTGGATTTGTTTTTTTTTTTTGCAAGTTGTTTGTGGCTTACTCGTACCAATGTGCCATGGATGATGATTGGATTATGATCTAAAATGAAGGGCTAGAGGGTTGGATGTAAATTGTTGTTAATGCCGGAAAATTTCGCATTGAACGCAAAATTAGAAGTTTATTCCACTTTTCACCATTTCTGCCTCCGCACTGTTACACTAGTTGAGGCCAAATTGTGCTTGGGTTAAAACATTAAAAGTTGTAGGTATGATATTTTAGAGATGCCTACAAAATCTCAGTCAATCGGAGCAACGTAGCTTGAGAAAAGATAGAGATTACCCTTGCTTCCCGGTTTTACCCGAATTGAGAATTGCTTTCTGTAATGGGTTATTTTGGTTGGGAAAGGCTTCAGAATTAGTTGTTGAGGCTCTTCTGATAAATTGTATCCCTATTTTTTAGCTTTCGGAGGCTTTGGAATTACTCGAATTTGGGTCTTGGTAGCACTGATTTATGATGTTTGCACAGAATGCGATTTGTGAAATCTGATTTTAGCAGGATTCTTGGGGTAGTAGAATTGATTTTTACCTGGGTTACACGCGAAACTGGCTGAGTGACCTTCTGTAATATTGTAAGCCCATCTCTTATGCTTCAAAACAGATGTATTTACACCTTCCATCCGATAATCGTAGTTGCCATGTACCAAAACCGCAAAATGATGTCAAAAAAACTGTTTTTTTGGTTTAACAGTTAACTCCATTTCCGGATTTTCTGTGTTTCCTCTCTAATGCTTTATGTATTGCTTATGGATAGGCTTGTCAAACGGACCGGTCCGGGCCGGAATTCATTATTCCGACCGGACCGAATTTACGTATGCCGGATCCGGATCCGACCCGTTTACCCACAGGTCTTTTATTCTATGTTCGGATCCGATCCGCGGATCCGGTTATCCGGGTCTAACCCGAAACAAATTTACCAAAAATTTATAATTTCTAATTAAATAATGAGAAAAATAATAGATTGTATAACTAATTTCTGACTAATGGCAAAGAGAAAAAACAAATTAGAAAAGAAATCAAATTAAATTTTATTAAAATACATCCACCCTAATCAAATTATATTGATACAAACTATTAATATTTTTTAAATTATTAATTCATTGTTATATCCGGAATCCGGGTCTAATACGGCCGGGAATACTATATTTCCGTATCCGAACCCGTTTTTTGTTGACAAAACGGAGCCGGCTCCGGACCGTGGGAAAGCGGGAATTATCCGTCTACCATTACCGCTAATTAATTCACGGATCCGGTCCGATCCGGGTCCTAGACCGACCGTTGCACAGCCCTACTTATGGAGCCCTTTGGGTGAGTATCTGTGGTCTATGGAATTGGTTTTATGACTTGTAATCGAGTTGCTTATTGTGCTTTATGAATATTTTAGGCTTGACTTTCATTTCCGGACTTTTCCCTAGCTTGAATTGTACTTGTACTACTTGGAGCTTACTGAACGGCTATTGAATGAGCTTATTTTGTGTGTGACTTTGGGACTGGATGAGAAAAATAATGAAGCCATAAATGGCTGGAAATAGGAAAATACAAAAGGCGTGCTGCCCAAATTTTCGCTCAAGGGCTAAGCTTCTATTTCAACTTGTCTATTTTTCGTTTGGCAAATACTATGACCGTTTTCCATCTTAAAACATGATAACTTATCCATTTGAACCTTCAAATGTTTAGTTACTACTTCATACCAAATTATGGAGGTATGACCTAAGGTTTTCTCAGTCAAGACATGTAGGCTATAATACCTACTTGAATGTATATTGATTTTGAACCACATAAATGATTCCGAAAAATAATATTGCTGAGCCTATCTGGTTGGATTCCGACTTGACTTTGATTCAAGTGTTTTCCATTGGAACTGTTATAACCCTTTGAGTTTGGTTTATGACACCCTAGTTGTTTCCGTCCACAGATCCAAATGGCTTTATTTTCACTTTATCCGTTATACTCGTAACTAGTCGAGTTCCTTGATTCCACTTACTTGTTTTGCTAGATGAATTGTAATATTCTTTCCCGTTGAATCATAGATTTTCTCGGTGACCGAGGGTAAGATCCGATAGGACATTTTGGACGTTATTTTGCATTCGGTGAGTGTTCCTTGTTTGTTGTATTTTCTTGACTTCATGGCTTGTATTAGTGTTTGATAACGTGTCAAGTGCTTTTAACGATTTCCAAAACGAGTTTTCTAGGCGAGTGTGTACTTTATCGCACTCAGCCTAAATGATTGTGAACTTTTCAATGATTGAACGATTGAAATGTTACTTGTGCATGAATGTAAGCCTTTTGGCTGAACTGGCCACTGCCCCTTGTTACCGATCGACTCGAGCCAGAAGCGGACTCGGTCGGGCGATATGGTGACCTGGGAAAACGTTTGGTATACTCGAGTATTACCTTGTAGGTTGGTGGAGGTTGGTGGAGCCTGGCCAATGCCCAGGAAGGGTTGAATGAAATGAACGAACGAACGAGGGTTTTATTGATAAATGAAAAATGCATTTTCAAACGAATGAAGGAAAGGGGAATGACAGGAGAATGAACGAACGAACGAATGAACGTATCCTTTTCATGTATGGTTTATTGTAAATGTTGTAACTGTTTCTTGACTTATCGTTTGATTTATGACTTGATTCTATGTTCGGAACCTCACTGAGCTTTTAGCTCATCTCTTTAGTTTTGTTTTCCTTAACAGGGGAAGACGAGCAAGGACGAGAGCTCTGTATAGACTGGCTGGGTCTAGTTTTGGTTTTATTTTGGTTCTCGCCCTAGTGCTTGGCACGGGCTGGTTGTATGGTGAATTGAGAACTTTTGTATTCTCGACAGTTGTACTTCTTTCTGAGATAGCAATGTATATAAGTTTTGTTTTAAGTTTTGGATCATCGTTTTGCTCTTTCTTGTGGTTCTATTTCTGATTTGTGTGAGTGAACGACCGAGTCCCGGCGAGAGTTGGGCAGGCGGCCCGCCGAACCCTCTGGTTCGCCTAAGGGGGAAGTGGGGCCGTCACAGTTGGTATCAGAGCTTAGGCTTCAGATCTCTGTAGTGTATCCTAGGCTAAAGTTTAGGATGCCGAACTGTGGGAATTCGATTTGACTTTAAAGTTAAGCAATTGAGGGATAAAACCTAGAGCCTGCTTTCGCGTGGTTCTCTGCGCGGAGTGAGCCTGGGACTAAGTGGTGATGAGTTATAAAGGATAGTGCCTCATTTGAGCATAAGCTATGAATTGTGAATGTTATAGGCCTTATATCTCTCTCATGGTATTTGAGGACCATAGATAGGTATGTCGGGTAGGAATTTCGATTGTAGATGGTTTACTCTTGGGACTGGCCAGCTCGAGATTTGAATTGTCTTATTTCGGATTCTCGTGCCCGAGTACTTTAGCGTTGAGGCGATGCTCAGTATTTGAGATTCGCATTTTGGGAAATGAACAAGCTTGGTCTGGCTAGAATGATATCAAGAGTCCAATGGACATCTAGTGGGATAGAAAGTGACGTGAGAGACCGGACGGGGTTAACATGGTGTGGGGCAACGTATCCCTTTTCTTTTGATGCACCCATATATGGCTACTACATGACGTTAGCATGTGAATTCGTGTATATATTATCTGTCAAACTTGATATGTATTTGTGATATGTATTTGTGTATTTGATTATTTGCCTCCTTGATCTGGCGTGTTATGTGCGTATATGTTTACTTGTGTATTTGGTATGTTGGAATTGGTGCTTATTTAATTTACTGTGTTTATTCACTAAAATACCTTTTAAGGAAAAGAAAAGAAAAGAGAGAGGGAAAAACATATCTATAGACGGGAGACGTAGTCGTGGACGTGGTCGAGGCCGGGGAACTGAGCGGGCCCCGGAATCAAGAGGAGAAAGGAAAACGTCAGCCGAGCAAGGGCAGGGATCAAGAGCTGCGACTGGAGACCAAATGGCAACGGCAATGCAACAAATGACGGATATCTTGGCAAGACTAGTGGATCAACAAGGCCAAATAGCCGTAAACCAAAATCGAAACCCTGAGATGGGCGAGGATAAGGCTCTTGAAAGGTTCCAAAAATTTGCTCCGCCAAAATTCCTTGGAGGGCCCGATCCGGACGTGGCTGAACAATGGATAGAAACCATGGTTAATATCTTCACAGCCCTAAACTACACTGAGCAAAGGCAAGTGAACTTTGCAGTATTTCAATTTGAGGGACCGGCCTGAACATGGTGGAACGTAATTAGAGCAAAGTGGGAAAGAGAACAGATCATTTGGACATGGGCGAACTTCATAAGAGAATTTAACGAGAAATACCTCCCACCTTTAGTCCAAGAAAGGAGGGAGGAGGAGTTTATTGGGTTACGCTAGGGAACGTTAAGTGTGGCTGAATATGAAACAAGATTTACAAGATTATCCAAGTTTGCTTCTGAACTGGTAGCCACTGAACGGCGAAGAGTAAGACGGTTTATACAGGGACTGAATTTGGACATCCAAGAGGCGCTAGCCGCGGCGCAAGTGAATACCTTTACGGAGGCCCTTGAGAAGGCTCAACGAATCGAGAATGCAAAGGCACAAGTAAAAGCCTCCCAAACTCGGAAAAGAGGTGCAGTTGGTAGTGTGATTGAAGAACCTCCTAGTGAATCAATAGCACCTTCTAAAATGCAGAAAGTGAACTTTTTGTCCTACCCGCCATGGACAGTAGGGGCGGGAAATGAAAGGTCTATCAAAGGAAGCCAAACCGGACATGGGGAGACTTCTCCAGAAAGCCAAAAGATGGCTTCCTACTTGACTTGTGGCTATTGCGGAAAGGCCAATCATACCGAGAACGATTGTTGGCGGAAAGGGCGGAAGTGCTTGATTTGTGGGAGTGGTGAGCACCAAGTTAGCAACTGTCCGAGGAGACAGTCACGCGGAGGTAGTATTCCGCAACTGGAAGGAGCTAAAGCAAAACAAGCAAATGAAAGATGGAACCGAACTAGGGGGCCAGCAAAAGTGTACGCGTTAGGCAACCAAACAGTTCCGGACTCGTCTGAGGCAAATGAAGGTAAAATTTCGAGGGCGAAATTTTTTAAGGGGGAGAGGGTGTGAGGACTCGAAAATTTACCGAATTTCTAGGCTTTATTATCATTTTTCTAGTATAAGTTAGTTCATGTGAAATTAAGAGTGTATATCGAATGTGGGACCCGCTAGTCCGAAATGTTCGGAAAAATTCGGCCAATTAGGTTAAGTTTTGGATACCGGATTTATTTTACCAAGTGCTAAGAGATAATTAAAGGTTGTTATATGGATGAGAGTGGAGAGACAAAAAGACAGCCAAGCATTAATGAGAGTGACAAGTGTCACTTTGTGATTTGGTTAGACTTTGACCTTTGGACCAACTTTACCAATAAATCAAAATTGACCAAAAACATCTTCATTCTTCTAGCATCTTGGCCGAATTCTTGAGGAGGAAAAACAAGAAGAAAGCCTTCAACTCCAACTCCATTTCTTGCTCAATCTTGTGAATCAACCGTTAAAATTTCAAATTCCTCCACAAAAGTCACTTGTTTAGGAAGATTTAAGGTAGTGGTGGAGTGATTGGAGAAGGGAAAGGACTAAGCCATCACCTTTCTTGAGATTTCAAGGTATCATGTCTAGCAATCCTTTCTTTGTTCTTAATAATGTTTAATTAGTGACTTGTGTTAGTCATAGAGTTGGATTTGTGCAAGGTTTTGTGACTTTTGGTGAAGATTGGTGAATTTTCATAATTATTCATGATTTTTCTGTTTTAATATGATTCATATGTTGTGGCCATGGATAGGGCTGTCAACGGACCGGGTCCGGGCCCGAATTCATTATTCCGGACCCGGACCCGAATTACTATGCCGGATCCGGATCCGACCCGTTTACCCGACAGGTCTTTTATTCTATGTTCCGGATCCGGATCCGGCGGGTCCCGGATCCGGATCCGGGTCTACCCGAATAAATTTACCAAAATTTATAATTTCTAATTAAAATGAGAAAAAAATATATTTGTAAACTAATTTCTGACTAATGCAAAGAAAAAACCAAATAAGAAAAGAAATCAAATTAATTTTATTAAAATACATCACCCTAATCAAATTATATTGATAAATATATATTTTTAAATTATTAATTCATTTATATCCGGATCCGGGTCTAATACGGGCCGGAATACTATATTCCGTATCCGACCTGTTTTTTGTTTGACAAAACGGATCCGGATCCGGATCCGGGAAGCGGAATTAAATCCCTACCCATACCCGCAATAATTTCACGGATCCGGTCCGGATCGGGGTCTAGACCCGACCCGTTGACAGGCCTACTTATGGAGCCCTATTTTTGGTAGTATGTGGAATTGGTTTATGACTTGTAATCGAGTCTTATTGTGCTTATTTGAATATTTTAGGGCTTGACTTTCATTTCCGGACTTTTTCCTAGCTTGAATTGTACTTGTACTACTTGGAGCTTACTGAACGGCTATTGAATGAGCTTATTTTGTGTGTGACTTTGGGACTGGATGAGAAAAATAATGAAGCCATAAATGGCTGGAAATAGGAAAATACAAAAGGCGTGCTGCCCAAATTTTCGCTCAAGGGCTAAGCTTCTATTTCAACTTGTCTATTTTTCGTTTGGCAAATACTATGACCGTTTTCCATCTTAAAACATGATACCTTATCCATTTGAACCTTCAAATGTTTAGTTACTACTTCATACCAAATTATGGAGGTATGACCTAAGGTTTTCTCAGTCAAGACATGTAGGCTATAATACCTACTTGAATATATATTGATTTTGAACCACATAAATGATTCCGAAAAATAATATTGCTGAGCCTATCTGGTTGGATTCCGACTTGACTTTGATTCAAGTGTTTTCCATTGGAACTGTTATAACCCTTTGAGTTTGGTTTATGACACCCTAGTTGTTTCCGTCCACAGATCCAAATGGCTTTATTTTCACTTTATCCGTTATACTCGTAACTAGTCGAGTTCCTTGATTCCACTTACTTGTTTTGCTAGATGAATTGTAATATTCTTTCCCGTTGAATCATAGATTTTCTCGGTGACCGAGGGTAAGATCCGATAGGACATTTTGGACGTTATTTTACATTCGGTGAGTGTTCCTTGTTTGTTGTATTTTCTTGACTTCATGGCTTGTATTAGTGTTTGATAACGTGTCAAGTGCTTTTAACGATTTCCAAAACGAGTTTTCTAGGCGAGTGTGTACTTTAT
The DNA here is from genome assembly GCF_003713205.1 of Coffea eugenioides. Classification (NCBI taxonomy): domain Eukaryota; kingdom Viridiplantae; phylum Streptophyta; class Magnoliopsida; order Gentianales; family Rubiaceae; genus Coffea; species Coffea eugenioides. Next base: position 10,667 of record NW_020864725.1, read on the forward strand.
CGCACTCAGCCTAAATGATTGTGAACTTTTCAATGATTGAACGATTGAAATGTTACTTGTGCATGAATGTAAGCCTTTTGGCTGAACTGGCCACTGCCCCTTGTTACCGATCGACTCGAGCCAGAAGCGGACTCGGTCGGGCGATATGGTGACCTGGTGAACGTTTGGTATACTCGAGTATTACCTTGTAGGTTGGTGGAGGTTGGTGGAGCCTGGCCAATGCCCAGGAAGGGTTGAATGAAATGAACGAACGAACGAGGGTTTTATTGATAAATGAAAAATGCATTTTCAAACGAATGAAGGAAAGGGGAATGACAGGAGAATGAACGAACGAACGAATGAACGAATGAACGTATCATTTTCATGTATGGTTTATTGTAAATGTTGTAACTGTTTCTTGACTTATCGTTTGATTTATGACTTGATTCTATGTTCGGAACCTCACTGAGCTTTTAGCTCATCTCTTTAGTTTTGTTTTCCTTAACAGGGGAAGACAAGCAAGGACGAGAGCTCTGTATAGACTGGCTGGGTCTAGTTTTGGTTTTATTTTGGTTCTCGCCCTAGTGCTTGGCACGGGCTGGTTGTATGGTGACTTGAGAACTTTTGTATTCTCGACAGTTGTACTTCTTTCTGAGATAGCAATGTATATAAGTTTTGTTTTAAGTTTTGGATCCTCGTTTTGCTCTTTCTTGTGGTTCTATTTCTGATTTGTGTGAGTGAACGACCGAGTCCCGGCGAGAGTTGGGCAGGCGGCCCGCCGAACCCTCTGGTTCGCCTAAGGGGGAAGTGGGGCCGTCACAGTTGGTATCAGAGCTTAGGCTTCAGATCTCTGTAGTGTATCCTAGGCTAAAGTTTAGGATGCCGGACTGTGGGAATTCGATTTGACTTTAAAGTTAAGCAATTGAGGGATAAAACCTAGAGCCTGCTTCGCGTGGTCTCTGCGCGGAGTGAGCCTGGACTAAGTGGTGAATGAGTATAAAGGACTTAGTGCTCATTTGAGCATAAGCTATGAATTGTGAATGTTATAGGCCTTATATCTCTCTCATGGTATTTGAGGACCATAGATAGGTATGTCGGGTAGGAATTTCGATTGTAGATGGTTTACTCTTGGGACTGGCCAGCTCGAGATGTGAATTGTCTTATTTCGGATTCTCGTGCCCGAGTACTTTAGCGTTGAGGCGATGCTCAGTATTTGAGATTCGCATTTTGGGAAATGAACAGGCTTGGTCTGGCTAGAATGATTTCAAGAGTCCAATGGACATCTAGTGGGATAGAAAGTGACGTGAGAGACCGGACGGGGTTAACATGGTGTGGGGCAACGTATCCCTTTTCTTTTGATGCACCCATATATGGCTACTACATGACGTTAGCATGTGAATTCGTGTATATAATTCATCTGTCAAACTGAATATGTATATCTGGTGATATGTTATTTGTGTATTTGATTATTGGCCTCCTTGATCTCGGCGTGTTATGTGCGTATATTTACTTGTGTATTTGGTATGTTGAATTGTGCTTATTTAATTTACTGTGTTTATTCACTAAAATAACTTTGGGAAAGAAAGAAAAAGAGAGAGGAAAACATATCTATAGACGGGAGACGTCGTCGTGGACGTGGTCGGAGGCGGGAACTGAAGCGGGCCCCGGAATCAAGAGGAGAAAAAGGAAAACGTAGCCGAGCAAGGCAGGGATCAAGAGCTGCGACTGGAGACCAAAATGGCAACGCCAATGCCACAAATGACGGATATCTTGGCAAGACTCGTGGATCAAAATGCAAATAGCCGTAAACAAATCGAAACCCTGAGATGGGCGAGGATAAGGCTTCTTGAAAGGTTCCACCAAAATTTGCTCCGCAAAATCTTGGAGGGCCCGATCCGGACGTGGCTGAACAATGGATAGAAACATGGTTAAATATCTTCACAGCCTTAAACTACACTGAGCAAAGGCAAGTGAACTTTGCAGTATTTCAATTTGAGGGACCGGCCCGATCATGGTGGAACGTAATTAGAGCAAAGTGGGAAAGAGAACAGATCATCTGGACATGGGCGAACTTCATAAGAGAATTTAACGAGAAATACCTCCCACCTTTAGTCCAAGAAAGGAGGGAGGAGGAGTTTATTGGGTTACGCTAGGGAACGTTAAGTGTGGCTGAATATGAAACAAGATTTACAAGATTATCCAAGTTTGCTTCTGAACTGGTAGCCACTGAACGGCGAAGAGTAAGACGGTTTATACAAGGACTGAATTTGGACATCCAAGAGGCGCTAGCCGCGGCGCAAGTGAATACCTTTACGGAGGCCCTTGAGAAGGCTCAACGAATCGAGAATGCAAAGGCACAAGTAAAAGCCTCCCAAACTCGGAAAAGAGGTGCAGTTGGTAGTGTGATTGAAGAACCTCCTAGTGAATCAATAGCACCTTCTAAAATGCAGAAAGTGACTTTTTGTCCTACCCGCCATGGACAGTAGGGGGGGAATGAAAGTCTATCAGGAAGCCAAAACCGAACATGGGGGACTTCTCCACGAAAGCCAAAATGCTTCCTACTTGACTTGTGGCTATTGCGGAAGGCCAATCATACCGAGAACGATTGTTGGCGGAAAGGGCGGAAGTGCTTGATTTGTGGGAGTGGTGAGCACCAAGTTAGCAACTGTCCGAGGAGACAGTCACGCGGAGGTAGTATTCCGCAACTGGAAGGAGCTAAAGCAAAACAAGCAAATGAAAGATGGAACCGAACTAGGGGGCCAGCAAAAGTGTACGCGTTAGGCAACCAAACAGTTCCGGACTCGTCTGAGGCAAATGAAGGTAAAATTTCGAGGGCGAAATTTTTTAAGGGGGAGATGGTGTGAGGACTCGAAAATTTACCGAATTTCTAGGCTTTATTATCATTTTTCTAGTATAAGTTAGTTCATGTGAAATTAAGAGTGTATATCGAATGTGGGACCCGCTAGTCCGAAATGTTCGGAAAAATTCGGCCAATTAGGTTAAGTTTTGGATACCGGATTTATTTTACCAAGTGCTAAGAGATAATTAAAGGTTGTTATATGGATGAGAGTGGAGAGACAAAAAGACAGCCAAGCATTAATGAGAGTGACAAGTGTCACTTTGTGATTTGGTTAGACTTTGACCTTTGGACCAACTTTACCAATAAATCAAAATTGACCAAAAACATCTTCATTCTTCTAGCATCTTGGCCGAATTCTTGAGAAGGAAAAACAAGAAGAAAGCCTTCAACTCCAACTCCATTTCTTGCTCAATCTTGTGAATCAACCGTTAAAATTTCAAATTCCTCCACAAAAGTCACTTGTTTAGGAAGATTGAAGGTAGTGGTGGAGTGATTGGAGAAGGGAAAGGACTAAGCCATCACCTTTCTTGAGATTTCAAGGTATCATGTCTAGCAATCCTTTCTTTGTTCTTAATAATGTTTAATTAGTGACTTGTGTTAGTCATAGAGTTGGATTTGTGCAAGGTTTTGTGACTTTTGGTGAAGATTGGTGAATTTTCATAATTATTCATGATTTTTCTGTTTTAATATGATTCATATGTTGTGGCCATGGATAGGGCTGTCAACGGACCGGGTCCGGGCCCGAATTCATTATTCCGGACCCGGACCCGAATTACTATGCCGGATCCGGATCCGACCCGTTTACCCGACAGGTCTTTTATTCTATGTTCCGGATCCGGATCCGGCGGGTCCCGGATCCGGATCCGGGTCTACCCGAATAAATTTACCAAAATTTATAATTTCTAATTAAAATGAGAAAAAAATATATTTGTAAACTAATTTCTGACTAATGCAAAGAAAAAACCAAATAAGAAAAGAAATCAAATTAATTTTATTAAAATACATCACCCTAATCAAATTATATTGATAAATATATATTTTTAAATTATTAATTCATTTATATCCGGATCCGGGTCTAATGCGGGCCGGAATACTATATTCCGTATCCGACCCGTTTTTTGTTTGACAAAACGGATCCGGATCCGGATCCGGGAAACGGAATTAAATCCCTACCCATACCCGCAATAATTTCACGGATCCGGTCCGGATCCGGGTCTAGACCCGACCCGTTGACAGGCCTACTTATGGAGCCCTATTTTGGTAGTATGTGGAATTGGTTTATGATTTGTAATCGAGTCTTATTGTGCTTATTTGAATATTTTAGGGCTTGACTTTCATTTCCGGACTTTTCCCTAGCTTGAATTGTACTTGTACTACTTGGAGCTTACTGAACGGCTATTGAATGAGCTTATTTTGTGTGTGACTTTGGGACTGGATGAGAAAAATAATGAAGCCATAAATGGCTGGAAATAGGAAAATACAAAGGGCGTGCTGCCCAAATTTTCGCTCAAGGGCTAAGCTTCTATTTCAACTTGTCTATTTTTCGTTTGGCAAATACTATGACCGTTTTCCATCTTAAAACATGATACCTTATCCATTTGAACCTTCAAATGTTTAGTTACTACTTCATACCAAATTATGGAGGTATGACCCAAGGTTTTCTCAGTCAAGACATGTAGGCTATAATACCTACTTGAATGTATATTGATTTTGAACCACATAAATGATTCCGAAAAATAATATTGCTGAGCCTATCTGGTTGGATTCCGACTTGACTTTGATTCAAGTGTTTTCCATTGGAACTGTTATAACCCTTTGAGTTTGGTTTATGACACCCTAGTTGTTTCCGTCCACAGATCCAAATGGCTTTATTTTCACTTTATCTGTTATACTCGTAACTAGTCGAGTTCCTTGATTCCACTTACTTGTTTTGCTAGATGAATTGTAATATTCTTTCCCGTTGAATCATAGATTTTCTCGGTGACCGAGGGTAAGATCCGATAGGACATTTTGGACGTTATTTTGCATTCGGTGAGTGTTCCTTGTTTGTTGTATTTTCTTGACTTCATGGCTTGTATTAGTGTTTGATAACGTGTCAAGTGCTTTTAACGATTTCCAAAACGAGTTTTCTAGGCGAGTGTGTACTTTATCGCACTCAGCCTAAATGATTGTGAACTTTTCAATGATTGAACGATTGAAATGTTACTTGTGCATGAATGTAAGCCTTTTGGCTGAACTGGCCACTGCCCCTTGTTACCGATCGACTCGAGCCAGAAGCGGACTCGGTCGGGCGATATGGTGACCTGGGTGAACGTTTGGTATACTCGAGTATTACCTTGTAGGTTGGTGGAGGTTGGTGGAGCCTGGCCAATGCCCAGGAAGGGTTGAATGAAATGAACGAACGAACGAGGGTTTTATTGATAAATGAAAAATGCATTTTCAAACGAATGAAGGAAAGGGGAATGACAGGAGAATGAACGAACGAACGAATGAACGAATGAACGTATCCTTTTCATGTATGGTTTATTGTAAATGTTGTAACTGTTTCTTGACTTATCGTTTGATTTATGACTTGATTCTATGTTCGGAACCTCACTGAGCTTTTAGCTCATCTCTTTAGTTTTGTTTTCCTTAACAGGGGAAGACGAACAAGGACGAGAGCTCTGTATAGACCGGCTGGGTCTAGTTTTGGTTTTATTTTGGTTCTCGCCCTAGTGCTTGGCACGGGCTGGTTGTATGGTGACTTGAGAACTTTTGTATTCTCGACAGTTGTACTTCTTTCTGAGATAGCAATGTATATAAGTTTTGTTTTAAGTTTTGGATCCTCGTTTTGCTCTTTCTTGTGGTTCTATTTCTGATTTGTGTGAGTGAACGACTGAGTCCCGGCGAGAGTTGGGCAGGCGGCCCGCCGAACCCTCTGGTTTGCCTAAGGGGGAAGTGGGGCCGTCACAGTTGGTATCAGAGCTTAGGCTTCAGATCTCTGTAGTGTATCCTAGGCTAAAGTTTAGGATGCCGGACTGTGGGAATTCGATTTGACTTTAAAGTTAAGCAATTGAGGGATAAAACCTAGAGCCTGGTTCGCGTGGTCTCTGCGCGGAGTGAGCCTGGACTAAGTGGTGAATGAGTATAAAGGACTTAGTGCTCATTTGAGCATAAGCTATGAATTGTGAATGTTATAGGCCTTATATCTCTCTCATGGTATTTGAGGACCATAGATAGGTATGTCGGGTAGGAATTTCGATTGTAGATGGTTTACTCTTGGGACTGGCCAGCTCGAGATGTGAATTGTCTTATTTCGGATTCTCGTGCCCGAGTACTTTAGCGTTGAGGCGATGCTCAGTATTTGAGTTTCGCATTTTGGGAAATGAACAAGCTTGGTCTGGCTAGAATGATATCAAGAGTCCAATGGACATCTAGTGGGATAGAAAGTGACGTGAGAGACCGGACGGGGTTAACATGGTGTGGGGCAACGTATCCCTTTTCTTTTGATGCACCCATATATGGCTACTACATGACGTTAGCATGTGAATTCGTGTATATATTATCTGTCAAACTTGATATGTATTTGTGATATGTATTTGTGTATTTGATTATCTGCCTCCTTGATCTGGCGTGTTATGTGCGTATATGTTTACTTGTGTATTTGGTATGTTGGAATTGGTGCTTATTTAATTTACTGTGTTTATTCACTAAAATACCTTTTGGGGAAAAGAAAAGAAAAGAGAGAGGGAAAAACATATCTATAGACGGGAGACGTAGTCGTGGACGTGGTCGAGGCCGGGGAACTGAGCGGGCCCCGGAATCAAGAGGAGAAAGGAAAACGTCAGCCGAGCAAGGGCAGGGATCAAGAGCTGCGACTGGAGACCAAATGGCAACGGCAATGCAACAAATGACGGATATCTTGGCAAGACTAGTGGATCAACAAGGCCAAATAGCCGTAAACCAAAATCGAAACCCTGAGATGGGCGAGGATAAGGCTCTTGAAAGGTTCCAAAAATTTGCTCCGCCAAAATTCCTTGGAGGGCCCGATCCGGACGTGGCTGAACAATGGATAGAAACCATGGTTAATATCTTCACAGCCCTAAACTACACTGAGCAAAGGCAAGTGAACTTTGCAGTATTTCAATTTGAGGGACCGGCCTGAACATGGTGGAACGTAATTAGAGCAAAGTGGGAAAGAGAACAGATCATTTGGACATGGGCGAACTTCATAAGAGAATTTAACGAGAAATACCTCCCACCTTTAGTCCAAGAAAGGAGGGAGGAGGAGTTTATTGGGTTACGCTAGGGAACGTTAAGTGTGGCTGAATATGAAACAAGATTTACAAGATTATCCAAGTTTGCTTCTGAACTGGTAGCCACTGAACGGCGAAGAGTAAGACGGTTTATACAAGGACTGAATTTGGACATCCAAGAGGCGCTAGCCGCGGCGCAAGTGAATACCTTTACGGAGGCCCTTGAGAAGGCTCAACGAATCGAGAATGCAAAGGCACAAGTAAAAGCCTCCCAAACTCGGAAAAGAGGTGCAGTTGGTAGTGTGATTGAAGAACCTCCTAGTGAATCAATAGCACCTTCTAAAATGCAGAAAGTGAACTTTTTGTCCTACCCGCCATGGACAGTAGGGGCGGGAAATGAAAGGTCTATCAAAGGAAGCCAAACCGGACATGGGGAGACTTCTCCAGAAAGCCAAAAGATGGCTTCCTACTTGACTTGTGGCTATTGCGGAAAGGCCAATCATACCGAGAACGATTGTTGGCGGAAAGGGCGGAAGTGCTTGATTTGTGGGAGTGGTGAGCACCAAGTTAGCAACTGTCCGAGGAGACAGTCACGCGGAGGTAGTATTCCGCAACTGGAAGGAGCTAAAGCAAAACAAGCAAATGAAAGATGGAACCGAACTAGGGGGCCAGCAAAAGTGTACGCGTTAGGCAACCAAACAGTTCCGGACTCGTCTGAGGCAAATGAAGGTAAAATTTCGAGGGCGAAATTTTTTAAGGGGGAGAGGGTGTGAGGACTCGAAAATTTACCAAATTTCTAGGCTTTATTATCATTTTTCTAGTATAAGTTAGTTCATGTGAAATTAAGAGTGTATATCGAATGTGGGACCCGCTAGTCCGAAATGTTCGGAAAAATTCGGCCAATTAGGTTAAGTTTTGGATACCGGATTTATTTTACCAAGTGCTAAGAGATAATTAAAGGTTGTTATATGGATGAGAGTGGAGAGACAAAAAGACAGCCAAGCATTAATGAGAGTGACAAGTGTCACTTTGTGATTTGGTTAGACTTTGACCTTTGGACCAACTTTACCAATAAATCAAAATTGACCAAAAACATCTTCATTCTTCTAGCATCTTGGCCGAATTCTTGAGGAGGAAAAACAAGAAGAAAGCCTTCAACTCCAACTCCATTTCTTGCTCAATCTTGTGAATCAACCGTTAAAATTTCAAATTCCTCCACAAAAGTCACTTGTTTAGGAAGATTTAAGGTAGTGGTGGAGTGATTGGAGAAGGGAAAGGACTAAGCCATCACCTTTCTTGAGATTTCAAGGTATCATGTCTAGCAATCCTTTCTTTGTTCTTAATAATGTTTAATTAGTGACTTGTGTTAGTCATAGAGTTGGATTTGTGCAAGGTTTTGTGACTTTTGGTGAAGATTGGTGAATTTTCATAATTATTCATGATTTTTCTGTTTTAATATGATTCATATGTTGTGGCCATGGATAGGGCTGTCAACGGACCGGGTCCGGGCCCGAATTCATTATTCCGGACCCGGACCCGAATTACTATGCCGGATCCGGATCCGACCCGTTTACCCGACAGGTCTTTTATTCTATGTTCCGGATCCGGATCCGGCGGGTCCCGGATCCGGATCCGGGTCTACCCGAACAAATTTACCAAAATTTATAATTTCTAATTAAAATGAGAAAAAAATATATTTGTAAACTAATTTCTGACTAATGCAAAGAAAAAACCAAATAAGAAAAGAAATCAAATTAATTTTATTAAAATACATCACCCTAATCAAATTATATTGATAAATATATATTTTTAAATTATTAATTCATTTATATCCGGATCCGGGTCTAATACGGGCCGGAATACTATATTCCGTATCCGACCTGTTTTTTGTTTGACAAAACGGATCCGGATCCGGATCCGGGAAGCGGAATTAAATCCCTACCCATACCCGCAATAATTTCACGGATCCGGTCCGGATCGGGGTCTAGACCCGACCCGTTGACAGGCCTACTTATGGAGCCCTATTTTTGGTAGTATGTGGAATTGGTTTATGACTTGTAATCGAGTCTTATTGTGCTTATTTGAATATTTTAGGGCTTGACTTTCATTTCCGGACTTTTTCCTAGCTTGAATTGTACTTGTACTACTTGGAGCTTACTGAACGGCTATTGAATGAGCTTATTTTGTGTGTGACTTTGGGACTGGATGAGAAAAATAATGAAGCCATAAATGGCTGGAAATAGGAAAATACAAAAGGCGTGCTGCCCAAATTTTCGCTCAAGGGCTAAGCTTCTATTTCAACTTGTCTATTTTTCGTTTGGCAAATACTATGACCGTTTTCCATCTTAAAACATGATACCTTATCCATTTGAACCTTCAAATGTTTAGTTACTACTTCATACCAAATTATGGAGGTATGACCTAAGGTTTTCTCAGTCAAGACATGTAGGCTATAATACCTACTTGAATGTATATTGATTTTGAACCACATAAATGATTCCGAAAAATAATATTGCTGAGCCTATCTGGTTGGATTCCGACTTGACTTTGATTCAAGTGTTTTCCATTGGAACTGTTATAACCCTTTGAGTTTGGTTTATGACACCCTAGTTGTTTCCGTCCACAGATCCAAATGGCTTTATTTTCACTTTATCCGTTATACTCGTAACTAGTCGAGTTCCTTGATTCCACTTACTTGTTTTGCTAGATGAATTGTAATATTCTTTCCCGTTGAATCATAGATTTTCTCGGTGACCGAGGGTAAGATCCGATAGGACATTTTGGACGTTATTTTGCATTCGGTGAGTGTTCCTTGTTTGTTGTATTTTCTTGACTTCATGGCTTGTATTAGTGTTTGATAACGTGTCAAGTGCTTTTAACGATTTCCAAAACGAGTTTTCTAGGCGAGTGTGTACTTTATCGCACTCAGCCTAAATGATTGTGAACTTTTCAATGATTGAACGATTGAAATGTTACTTGTGCATGAATGTAAGCCTTTTGGCTGAACTGGCCACTGCCCCTTGTTACCGATCGACTCGAGCCAGAAGCGGACTCGATCGGGCGATTTGGTGACCTGGGTGAACGTTTGGTATCAATTTGTCTATTTTTCGTTTGGCAAATACTATGACCGTTTTCCATCTTAAAACATGATACCTTATCCATTTGAACCTTCAAATGTTTAGTTACTACTTCATACCAAATTATGGAGGTATGACCTAAGGTTTTCTCAGTCAAGACATGTAGGCTATAATACCTACTTGAATATATATTGATTTTGAACCACATAAATGATTCCGAAAAATAATATTGCTGAGCCTATCTGGTTGGATTCCGACTTGACTTTGATTCAAGTGTTTTCCATTGGAACTGTTATAACCCTTTGAGTTTGGTTTATGACACCCTAGTTGTTTCCGTCCACAGATCCAAATGGCTTTATTTTCACTTTATCCGTTATACTCGTAACTAGTCGAGTTCCTTGATTCCACTTACTTGTTTTGCTAGATGAATTGTAATATTCTTTCCCGTTGAATCATAGATTTTCTCGGTGACCGAGGGTAAGATCCGATAGGACATTTTGGACGTTATTTTACATTCGGTGAGTGTTCCTTGTTTGTTGTATTTTCTTGACTTCATGGCTTGTATTAGTGTTTGATAACGTGTCAAGTGCTTTTAACGATTTCCAAAACGAGTTTTCTAGGCGAGTGTGTACTTTATCGCACTCAGCCTAAATGATTGTGAACTTTTCAATGATTGAACGATTGAAATGTTACTTGTGCATGAATGTAAGCCTTTTGGCTGAACTGGCCACTGCCCCTTGTTACCGATCGACTCGAGCCAGAAGCGGACTCGGTCGGGCGATATGGTGACCTGGGTGAACGTTTGGTATACTCGAGTATTACCTTGTAGGTTGGTGGAGGTTGGTGGAGCCTGGCCAATGCCCAGGAAGGGTTGAATGAAATGAACGAACGAACGAGGGTTTTATTGATAAATGAAAAATGCATTTTCAAACGAATGAAGGAAAGGGGAATGACAGGAGAATGAACGAACGAACGAATGAACGAATGAACGTATCCTTTTCATGTATGGTTTATTGTAAATGTTGTAACTGTTTCTTGACTTATCGTTTGATTTATGACTTGATTCTATGTTCGGAACCTCACTGAGCTTTTAGCTCATCTCTTTAGTTTTGTTTTCCTTAACAGGGGAAGACGAGCAAGGACGAGAGCTCTGTATAGACTGGCTGGGTCTAGTTTTGGTTTTATTTTGGTTCTCGCCCTAGTGCTTGGCACGGGCTGGTTGTATGGTGACTTGAGAACTTTTGTATTCTCGACAGTTGTACTTCTTTCTGAGATAGCAATGTATATAAGTTTTGTTTTAAGTTTTGGATCCTCGTTTTGCTCTTTCTTGTGGTTCTATTTCTGATTTGTGTGAGTGAACGACTGAGTCCCGGTGAGAGTTGGGCAGGCGGCCCGCCGAACCCTCTGGTTCGCCTAAGGGGGAAGTGGGGCCGTCACAGTTGGTATCAGAGCTTAGGCTTCAGATCTCTGTAGTGTATCCTAGGCTAAAGTTTAGGATGCCGGACTGTGGGAATTCGATTTGACTTTAAAGTTAAGCAATTGAGGGTTAAAACCTAGAGTCTGCTTCGCGTGGTCTCTGCGCGGAGTGAGCCTGGACTAAGTGGTGAATGAGTATAAAGGACTTAGTGCTCATTTGAGCATAAGCTATGAATTGTGAATGTTATAGGCCTTATATCTCTCTCATGGTATTTGAGGACCATAGATAGGTATGTCGGGTAGGAATTTCGATTGTAGATGGTTTACTCTTGGGACTGGCCAGCTCGAGATGTGAATTTTCTTATTTCGGATTCTCGTGCCCGAGTACTTTAGCGTTGAGGCGATGCTCAGTATTTGAGATTCGCATTTTGGGAAATGAACAAGCTTGGTCTGGCTAGAATGATATCAAGAGTCCAATGGACATCTAGTGGGATAGAAAGTGACGTGAGAGACCGGACGGGGTTAACATGGTGTGGGGCAACGTATCCCTTTTCTTTTGATGCACCCATATATGGCTACTACATGATGTTAGCATGTGAATTCGTGTATATATTATCTGTCAAACTTGATATGTATTTGTGATATGTATTTGTGTATTTGATTATTTGCCTCCTTGATCTGGCGTGTTATGTGCGTATATGTTTACTTGTGTATTTGGTATGTTGGAATTGGTGCTTATTTAATTTACTGTGTTTATTCACTAAAATACCTTTTGGGGAAAAGAAAAGAAAAGAGAGAGGGAAAAACATATCTATAGACGGGAGACGTAGTCGTGGACGTGGTCGAGGCCGGGGAACTGAGCGGGCCCCGGAATCAAGAGGAGAAAGGAAAACGTCAGCCGAGCAAGGGCAGGGATCAAGAGCTGCGACTGGAGACCAAATGGCAACGGCAATGCAACAAATGACGGATATCTTGGCAAGACTAGTGGATCAACAAGGCCAAATAGCCGTAAACCAAAATCGAAACCCTGAGATGGGCGAGGATAAGGCTCTTGAAAGGTTCCAAAAATTTGCTCCGCCAAAATTCCTTGGAGGGCCCGATCCGGACGTGGCTGAACAATGGATAGAAACCATGGTTAATATCTTCACAGCCCTAAACTACACTGAGCAAAGGCAAGTGAACTTTGCAGTATTTCAATTTGAGGGACCGGCCTGAACATGGTGGAACGTAATTAGAGCAAAGTGGGAAAGAGAACAGATCATTTGGACATGGGCGAACTTCATAAGAGAATTTAACGAGAAATACCTCCCACCTTTAGTCCAAGAAAGGAGGGAGGAGGAGTTTATTGGGTTACGCTAGGGAACGTTAAGTGTGGCTGAATATGAAACAAGATTTACAAGATTATCCAAGTTTGCTTCTGAACTGGTAGCCACTGAACGGCGAAGAGTAAGACGGTTTATACAAGGACTGAATTTGGACATCCAAGAGGCGCTAGCCGCGGCGCAAGTGAATACCTTTACGGAGGCCCTTGAGAAGGCTCAACGAATCGAGAATGCAAAGGCACAAGTAAAAGCCTCCCAAACTCGGAAAAGAGGTGCAGTTGGTAGTGTGATTGAAGAACCTCCTAGTGAATCAATAGCACCTTCTAAAATGCAGAAAGTGAACTTTTTGTCCTACCCGCCATGGACAGTAGGGGCGGGAAATGAAAGGTCTATCAAAGGAAGCCAAACCGGACATGGGGAGACTTCTCCAGAAAGCCAAAAGATGGCTTCCTACTTGACTTGTGGCTATTGCGGAAAGGCCAATCATACCGAGAACGATTGTTGGCGGAAAGGGCGGAAGTGCTTGATTTGTGGGAGTGGTGAGCACCAAGTTAGCAACTGTTCGAGGAGACAGTCACGCGGAGGTAGTATTCCGCAACTGGATGGAGCTAAAGCAAAACAAGCAAATGAAAGATGGAACCGAACTAGGGGGCCAGCAAAAGTGTACGCGTTAGGCAACCAAACAGTTCCGGACTCGTCTGAGGCAAATGAAGGTAAAATTTCGAGGGCGAAATTTTTTAAGGGGGAGAGGGTGTGAGGACTCGAAAATTTACCAAATTTCTAGGCTTTATTATCATTTTTCTAGTATAAGTTAGTTCATGTGAAATTAAGAGTGTATATCGAATGTGGGACCCGCTAGTCCGAAATGTTCGGAAAAATTCGGCCAATTAGGTTAAGTTTTGGATACCGGATTTATTTTACCAAGTGCTAAGAGATAATTAAAGGTTGTTATATGGATGAGAGTGGAGAGACAAAAAGACAGCCAAGCATTAATGAGAGTGACAAGTGTCACTTTGTGATTTGGTTAGACTTTGACCTTTGGACCAACTTTACCAATAAATCAAAATTGACCAAAAACATCTTCATTCTTCTAGCATCTTGGCCGAATTCTTGAGGAGGAAAAACAAGAAGAAAGCCTTCAACTCCAACTCCATTTCTTGCTCAATCTTGTGAATCAACCGTTAAAATTTCAAATTCCTCCACAAAAGTCACTTGTTTAGGAAGATTTAAGGTAGTGGTGGAGTGATTGGAGAAGGGAAAGGACTAAGCCATCACCTTTCTTGAGATTTCAAGGTATCATGTCTAGCAATCCTTTCTTTGTTCTTAATAATGTTTAATTAGTGACTTGTGTTAGTCATAGAGTTGGATTTGTGCAAGGTTTTGTGACTTTTGGTGAAGATTGGTGAATTTTCATAATTATTCATGATTTTTCTGTTTTAATATGATTCATATGTTGTGGCCATGGATAGGGCTGTCAACGGACCGGGTCCGGGCCCGAATTCATTATTCCGGACCCGGACCCGAATTACTATGCCGGATCCGGATCCGACCCGTTTACCCGACAGGTCTTTTATTCTATGTTCCGGATCCGGATCCGGCGGGTCCCGGATCCGGATCCGGGTCTACCCGAACAAATTTACCAAAATTTATAATTTCTAATTAAAATGAGAAAAAAATATATTTGTAAACTAATTTCTGACTAATGCAAAGAAAAAACCAAATAAGAAAAGAAATCAAATTAATTTTATTAAAATACATCACCCTAATCAAATTATATTGATAAATATATATTTTTAAATTATTAATTCATTTATATCCGGATCCGGGTCTAATACGGGCCGGAATACTATATTCCGTATCCGACCCGTTTTTTGTTTGACAAAACGGATCCGGATCCGGATCCGGGAAGCGGAATTAAATCCCTACCCATACCCGCAATAATTTCACGGATCCGGTCCGGATCCGGGTCTAGACCCGACCCGTTGACAGGCCTACTTATGGAGCCCTATTTTTGGTAGTATGTGGAATTGGTTTATGACTTGTAATCGAGTCTTATTGTGCTTATTTGAATATTTTAGGGCTTGACTTTCATTTCCGGACTTTTCCCTAGCTTGAATTGTACTTGTACTACTTGGAGCTTACTGAACGGCTATTGAATGAGCTTATTTTGTGTGTGACTTTGGGACTGGATGAGAAAAATAATGAAGCCATAAATGGCTGGAAATAGGAAAATACAAAGGGCGTGCTGCCCAAATTTTCGGTCAAGGGCTAAGCTTCTATTTCAACTTGTCTATTTTTCGTTTGGCAAATACTATGACCGTTTTCCATCTTAAAACATGATACCTTATCCATTTGAACCTTCAAATGTTTAGTTACTACTTCATACCAAATTATGGAGGTATGACCTAAGGTTTTCTCAGTCAAGACATGTAGGCTATAATACCTACTTGAATGTATATTGATTTTGAACCACATAAATGATTCCGAAAAATAATATTGCTGAGCCTATCTGGTTGGATTCCGACTTGACTTTGATTCAAGTGTTTTCCATTGGAACTGTTATAACCCTTTGAGTTTGGTTTATGACACCCTAGTTGTTTCCGTCCACAGATCCAAATGGCTTTATTTTCACTTTATCCGTTATACTCGTAACTAGTCGAGTTCCTTGATTCCACTTACTTGTTTTGCTAGATGAATTGTAATATTCTTTCCCGTTGAATCATAGATTTTCTCGGTGACCGAGGGTAAGATCCGATAGGACATTTTGGACGTTATTTTGCATTCGGTGAGTGTTCGTTGTTTGTTGTATTTTCTTGACTTCATGGCTTGTATTAGTGTTTGATAACGTGTCAAGTGCTTTTAACGATTTCCAAAACGTGTTTTCTAGGCGAGTGTGTACTTTATCGCACTCAGCCTAAATGATTGTGAACTTTTCAATGATTGAACGATTGAAATGTTACTTGTGCATGAATGTAAGCCTTTTGGCTGAACTGGCCACTGCCCCTTGTTACCGATCGACTCGAGCCAGAAGCGGACTCGGTCGGGCGATATGGTGACCTGGGTGAACGTTTGGTATACTCGAGTATTACCTTGTAGGTTGGTGGAGGTTGGTGGAGCCTGGCCAATGCCCAGGAAGGGTTGAATGAAATGAACGAACGAACGAGGGTTTTATTGATAAATGAAAAATGCATTTTCAAACGAATGAAGGAAAGGGGAATGACAGGAGAATGAACGAACGAACGAATGAACGAATGAACGTATCCTTTTCATGTATGGTTTATTGTAAATGTTGTAACTGTTTCTTGACTTATCGTTTGATTTATGACTTGATTCTACGTTCGGAACCTCACTGAGCTTTTAGCTCATCTCTTTAGTTTTGTTTTCCTTAACAGGGGAAGACGAGCAAGGACGAGAGCTCTGTATAGACTGGCTGGGTCTAGTTTTGGTTTTATTTTGGTTCTCGCCCTAGTGCTTGGCACGGGCTGGTTGTATGGTGACTTGAGAACTTTTGTATTCTCGACAGTTGTACTTCTTTCTGAGATAGCAATGTATATAAGTTTTGTTTTAAGTTTTGGATCCTCGTTTTGCTCTTTCTTGTGGTTCTATTTCTGATTTGTGTGAGTGAACGACCGAGTCCCGGCGAGAGTTGGGCAGGCGGCCCGCCGAACCCTCTGGTTCGCCTAAGGGGGAAGTGGGGCCGTCACAGTTGGTATCAGAGCTTAGGCTTCAGATCTCTGTAGTGTATCCTAGGCTAAAGTTTAGGATGCCGGACTGTGGGAATTCAATTTGACTTTAAAGTTAAGCAATTGAGGGATAAAACCTAGAGCCTGCTTCGCGTGGTCTCTGCGCGGAGTGAGCCTGGACTAAGTGGTGAATGAGTATAAAGGACTTAGTGCTCATTTGAGCATAAGCTATGAATTGTGAATGTTATAGGCCTTAAATCTCTCTCATGGTATTTGAGGACCATAGATAGGTATGTCGGGTAGGAATTTCGATTGTAGATGGTTTACTCTTGGGACTGGCCAGCTCGAGATGTGAATTGTCTTATTTCGGATTCTCGTGCCCGAGTACTTTAGCGTTGAGGCGATGCTCAGTATTTGAGATTCGCATTTTGGGAAATGAACAAGCTTGGTCTGGCTAGAATGATATCAAGAGTCCAATGGACATCTAGTGGGATAGAAAGTGACGTGAGAGACCGGACGGGGTTAACATGGTGTGGGGCAACGTATCCCTTTTCTTTTGATGCACCCATATATGGCTACTACATGACGTTAGCATGTGAATTCGTGTATATATTATCTGTCAAACTTGATATGTATTTGTGATATGTATTTGTGTATTTGATTATCTGCCTCCTTGATCTGGCGTGTTATGTGCGTATATGTTTACTTGTGTATTTGGTATGTTGGAATTGGTGCTTATTTAATTTACTGTGTTTATTCACTAAAATACCTTTTGGGGAAAAGAAAAGAAAAGAGAGAGGGAAAAACATATCTATAGACGGGAGACGTAGTCGTGGACGTGGTCGAGGCCGGGGAACTGAGCGGACCCCGGAATCAAGAGGAGAAAGGGAAACGTCAGCCGAGCAAGGGCAGGGATCAAGAGCCGCGACTAGAGACCAAATGGCAACGGCAATGCAACAAATGACGGATATCTTGGCAAGACTAGTGGATCAACAAGGCCAAATACCCGTAAACCAAAATCGAAACCCTGAGATGGGCGAGGATAAGGCTCTTGAAAGGTTCCAAAAATTTGCTCCGCCAAATTCCTTGGAGGGCCGATCGCGGACGTCGGCTGAACAATGGATAGAACATAGGGTTAATATCTTCCAGCCTTAAACTACACTGAGCAAAGGCAAGTGAAATTTTGCAGTATTTCAATTTGAGGGACCGGCCTGAACATGGTGTGAAACGTAATTAGAGCAAAGTGAGGAAAGAAGAACAGATCATTGGACGATGGAGCGAACTTCATAAGCAGAATTTAACGTAGAATACCTCCGCACCTTTAGTCAAGAAAGGAGGGAGAGGAAGTTTTATTGGGTTACGCTAAGGGAACGTTAAGTGTGGCTTGAATATGAAACAAGAATTTACAAGGATTATCCAGTTTGCTTCTGAATGAAACTGTAGCCACTGAAGGCGCGAAGAGTAAGAACGGTTTTTATACAAGGACGAAATTTAGGACATTCCAAGAGGCGCTAGCCCCGGCGCAAGTGAATAACCTTTACGGAGGCCCTTGAGAAGGCTCAACGAATCGGAGAAAATGCAAGGCACAAGTAAAAGCCTCCTCCAAACTGAAAAGAGGTGCAGTTTGGTAGTGTGATTGAAGAACCTCCTAAGTGAATCAATAGCACCTTTCTAAAATGCAGAAAGTGAATTTTTGTCCTAATGCGCGCCTCATGGACAGTAAGGGGCGGGAAATGAAAAGGTCTATCAAGGAGCCAAACCCGGACATGGGGAGACGTTCTCCCAAGAAAGCCAAAGATGGCTTCCTACTTGACTTGTGGCTATTGCGGAAAGCCAATCATACGAAACGATGTGCGAAAGGGCGGAAAGTGCTTGATTTGTGGGAGTGGTGAGCACCAAGTTAGCAAACTGTTCCGAGGAGACAGTCAAAGCGCGGAGTAGTATTCCGCAACTGATAGGAGCTAAAGCAAAACAAGCAACATGAAAGATGAAAACCGAACTAGGGGGCCAAGCAAAGTGTACGGTTAGGCAACCAACAGTTCCGGACTCGGTCTGAGGCAATGAAGGTTAAAATCTCCGAGGGCGAAATTTTTAAGGGGGAGATGTTGTGAGGAACTGCGAATTTACCGAATTTTAGCTTTAATTATCATTTTTCTTAGTATAAGTTAGTTCATGTGAAATAAGAGTGTATATACGAGATGTTGGGACCCGCTAGTGCCCGAAATTTTCGGGAAAAATTCGGCCATTTAGGTTAAGTTTGGATACCGGATTTATTTTAACCAAGTGGCTAAGAAAATTAAAGGTTGTTATATGGAATGAGAGTGGAGAGACAAAAAGAGCAGCCAAGATTAATGAGAGGACAAGTGTCACTTTGTGATTTGGTTAGACTTTGACCTTTGGACCAACTTTACCAATAATTCAAAATTGACCAAGAAACATCTTCATCTTCTAGCATCTTGGCCGAATTCTTGAGGAGGAAAAACAAGAAGAAAGCCTTCAACTCCAACTCCATTTCTTGCTCAATCTTGTGAATCAACCGTTAAAATTTCAAATTCCTCCACAAAAGTCACTTGTTTAGAAAGATTGAAGGTAGTGGTGGAGTGATTGGAGAAGGGAAAGGACTAAGCCATCACCTTTCTTGAGATTTCAAGGTATCATGTCTAGCAATCCTTTCTTTGTTCTTAATAATGTTTAATTAGTGACTTGTGTTAGTCATAGAGTTGGATTTGTGCAAGGTTTTGTGACTTTTGGTGAAGATTGGTGAATTTTCATAATTATTCATGATTTTTCTGTTTTAATATGATTCATATGTTGTGGCCATGGATAGGGCTGTCAACGGACCGGGTCCGGGCCCGAATTCATTATTCCGGACCCGGACCCGAATTACTATGCCGGATCCGGATCCGACCCGTTTACCCGACAGGTCTTTTATTCTATGTTCCGGATCCGGATCCGGCGGGTCCCGGATCCGGATCCGGGTCTACCCGAACAAATTTACCAAAATTTATAATTTCTAATTAAAATGAGAAAAAAATATATTTGTAAACTAATTTCTGACTAATGCAAAGAAAAAACCAAATAAGAAAAGAAATCAAATTAATTTTATTAAAATACATCACCCTAATCAAATTATATTGATAAATATATATTTTTAAATTATTAATTCATTTATATCCGGATCCGGGTCTAATACGGGCCGGAATACTATATTCCGTATCCGACCCGTTTTTTGTTTGACAAAACGGATCCGGATCCGGATCCGGGAAGCGGAATTAAATCCCTACCCATACCCGCAATAATTTCACGGATCCGGTCCGGATCCGGGTCTAGACCCGACCCGTTGACAGGCCTACTTATGGAGCCCTATTTTTGGTAGTATGTGGAATTGGTTTATGACTTGTAATCGAGTCTTATTGTGCTTATTTGAATATTTTAGGGCTTGACTTTCATTTCCGGACTTTTCCCTAGCTTGAATTGTACTTGTACTACTTGGAGCTTACTGAACGGCTATTGAATGAGCTTATTTTGTGTGTGACTTTGGGACTGGATGAGAAAAATAATGAAGCCATAAATGGCTGGAAATAGGAAAATACAAAAGGCGTGCTGCCCAAATTTTCGCTCAAGGGCTAAGCTTCTATTTCAACTTGTCTATTTTTCGTTTGGCAAATACTATGACCGTTTTCCATCTTAAAACATGATACCTTATCCATTTGAACCTTCAAATGTTTAGTTACTACTTCATACCAAATTATGGAGGTATGACCTAAGGTTTTCTCAGTCAAGACATGTAGGCTATAATACCTACTTGAATGTATATTGATTTTGAACCACATAAATGATTCCGAAAAATAATATTGCTGAGCCTATCTGGTTGGATTCCGACTTGACTTTGATTCAAGTGTTTTCCATTGGAACTGTTATAACCCTTTGAGTTTGGTTTATGACACCCTAGTTGTTTCCGTCCACAGATCCAAATGGCTTTATTTTCACTTTATCTGTTTTACTCGTAACTAGTCGAGTTCCTTGATTCCACTTACTTGTTTTGCTAGATGAATTGTAATATTCTTTCCCGTTGAATCATAGATTTTCTCGGTGACCGAGGGTAAGATCCGATAGGACATTTTGGACGTTATTTTGCATTCGGTGAGTGTTCCTTGTTTGTTGTATTTTCTTGACTTCATGGCTTGTATTAGTGTTTGATAACGTGTCAAGTGCTTTTAATGATTTCCAAAACGAGTTTTCTAGGCGAGTGTGTACTTTATCGCACTCAGCCTAAATGATTGTGAACTTTTCAATGATTGAACGATTGAAATGTTACTTGTGCATGAATGTAAGCCTTTTGGCTGAACTGGCCACTGCCCCTTGTTACCGATCGACTCGAGCCAGAAGCGGACTCGGTCGGGCGATATGGTGACCTGGGTGAACGTTTGGTATACTCGAGTATTACCTTGTAGGTTGGTGGAGGTTGGTGGAGCCTGGCCAATGCCCAGGAAGGGTTGAATGAAATGAACGAACGAACGAGGGTTTTATTGATAAATGAAAAATGCATTTTCAAATGAATGAAGGAAAGGGGAATGACAGGAGAATGAACGAACGAACGAATGAACGAATGAACGTATCCTTTTCATGTATGGTTTATTGTAAATGTTGTAACTGTTTCTTGACTTATCTTTTGATTTATGACTTGATTCTAGGTTCGGAACCTCACTGAGCTTTTAGCTCATCTCTTTAGTTTTGTTTTCCTTAACAGGGGAAGACGAGCAAGGACGAGAGCTCTGTATAGACTGGCTGGGTCTAGTTTTGATTTTATTTTGGTTCTCGCCCTAGTGCTTGGCACGGGCTGGTTGTATGGTGACTTGAGAACTTTTGTATTCTCGACAGTTGTACTTCTTTCTGAGATAGCAATGTATATAAGTTTTGTTTTAAGTTTTGGATCCTCGTTTTGCTCTTTCTTGTGGTTCTATTTCTGATCTGTGTGAGTGAACGACCGAGTCCCGGCGAGAGTTGGGCAGGCGGTCCCGCCCGAACCCTCTGGTTCGCCTAAGGGGGAGTGGGGCCGTCAAGTCTGGTATCAGAGCTTAGGCTTCAGATGCTCTGTAGTGTTATCCTAGGTAAAGTTTTAGGATTGCAGACTGTGGGAATTCGATTTGAACTTAAAGTTAAGCAATTGAGGGATAAACCTAGAGCTGCTTGCGTGGTTCTGCGCGGAGTGCGCCTGGACTAAGTGGTTGAATGAGTATAAAAGGACGTTAGTGCTCATTTTGAGCATAACTATGAATTGTGAATGTTATAGGCCTATATCTCTCTCATGGTATTTGAGGACCATAGATAGGTATGTCGGGTAGGAATTTCGATTGTAGATGGTTTACTCTTGGGACTGGCCAGCTCGAGATGTTAATTGTCTTATTTCGGATTCTCGTGCCCGAGTACTTTAGCATTGAGGCGATGCTCAGTATTTGAGATTCGCATTTTGGGAAATGAACAGGCTTGGTCTGGCTAGAATGATTTCAAGAGTCCAATGGACATCTAGTGGGATAGAAAGTGACGTGAGAGACCGGACGGGGTTAACATGGTGTGGGGCAACGTATCCCTTTTCTTTTGATGCACCCATATATGGCTACTACATGACGTTAGCATGTGAATTCGTGTATATATTATCTGTCAAACTTGATATGTATTTGTGATATGTATTTGTGTATTTGATTATTTGCCTCCTTGATCTGGCGTGTTATGTGCGTATATGTTTACTTGTGTATTTGGTATGTTGGAATTGGTGCTTATTTAATTTACTGTGTTTATTCACTAAAATACCTTTTGGGGAAAAGAAAAGAAAAGAGAGAGGGAAAAACATATCTATAGACGGGAGACGTAGTCGTGGACGTGGTCGAGGCCGGGGAACTGAGCGGACCCCGGAATCAAGAGGAGAAAGGGAAACGTCAGCCGAGCAAGGGCAGGGATCAAGAGCTGCGACTGGAGACCAAATGGCAACGGCAATGCAACAAATGACGGATATCTTGGCAAGACTAGTGGATCAACAAGGCCAAATACCCGTAAACCAAAATCGAAACCCTGAGATGGGCGAGGATAAGGCTCTTGAAAGGTTCCAAAAATTTGCTCCGCCAAAATTCCTTGGAGGGCCCGATCCGGACGTGGCTGAACAATGGATAGAAACCATGGTTAATATCTTCACAGCCCTAAACTACACTGAGCAAAGGCAAGTGAACTTTGCAGTATTTCAATTTGAGGGACCGGCCCGATCATGGTGGAACGTAATTAGAGCAAAGTGGGAAAGAGAACAGATCATCTGGACATGGGCGAACTTCATACGAGAATTTAACGAGAAATACCTCCCACCTTTAGTCCAAGAAAGGAGGGAGGAGGAGTTTATTGGGTTACGCCAGGGAACGTTAAGTGTGGCTGAATATGAAACAAGATTTACAAGATTATCCAAGTTTGCTTCTGAACTGGTAGCCACTGAACGGCGAAGAGTAAGACGGTTTATACAGGGACTGAATTTGGACATCAAAGAGGCGTTAGCCGCGGCGCAAGTGAATACCTTTACGGAGGCCCTTGAGAAGGCTCAACGAATCGAGAATGCAAAGGCACAAGTAAAAGCCTCCCAAACTCGGAAAAGAGGTGCAGTTGGTAGTGTGATTGAAGAACCTCCTAGTGAATCAATAGCACCTTCTAAAATGCAGAAAGTGAACTTTTTGTCCTCCCCGCCATGGACAGTAGGGGCGGGAAATGAAAGGTCTATGAAAGGAAGCCAAACCGGACATGGGGAGACTTCTCCAGAAAGCCAAAAGATGGCTTCCTACTTGACTTGTGGCTATTGCGGAAAGGCCAATCATACCGAGAACGATTGTTGGCGGAAAGGGCGGAAGTGCTTGATTTGTGGGAGTGGAGAGCACCAAGTTAGCAACTGTCCGAGGAGACAGTCACGCGGAGGTAGTATTCCGCAACTGGAAGGAGCTAAAGCAAAACAAGCAAATGAAAGATGGAACCGAACTAGGGGGCCAGCAAAAGTGTACGCGTTAGGCAACCAAACAGTTCCGGACTCGTCTGAGGCAAATGAAGGTAAAATTTCGAGGGCGAAATTTTTTAAGGGGGAGAGGGTGTGAGGACTCGAAAATTTACCGAATTTCTAGGCTTTATTATCATTTTTCTAGTATAAGTTAGTTCATGTGAAATTAAGAGTGTATATCGAATGTGGGACCCGCTAGTGCGAAATGTTCAGAAAAATTCGGCCAATTAGGTTAAGTTTTGGATACCGGATTTATTTTACCAAGTGCTAAGAGATAATTAAAGGTTGTTATATGGATGAGAGTGGAGAGACAAAAGGATAGCCAAGCATTAATGAGAGTGACAAGTGTCACTTTGTGATTTGGTTAGACTTTGACCTTTGGACCAACTTTACCAATAAATCAAAATTGACCAAAAACATCTTCATTCTTCTAGCATCTTGGCCGAATTCTTGAGGAGGAAAAAGAAGAAGAAAGCCTTCAACTCCAACTCCATTTCTTGCTCAATCTTGTGAATCAACCGTTAAAATTTCAAATTCCTCCACAAAAGTCACTTGTTTAGGAAGATTGAAGGTAGTGGTGGAGTGATTGGAGAAGGGAAAGGACTAAGCCATCACCTTTCTTGAGATTTCAAGGTATCATGTCTAGCAATCCTTTCTTTGTTCTTAATAATGTTTAATTAGTGACTTGTGTTAGTCATAGAGTTGGATTTGTGCAAGGTTTTGTGACTTTTGGTGAAGATTGGTGAATTTTCATAATTATTCATGATTTTTCTGTTTTAATATGATTCATATGTTGTGGCCATGGATGATGATTGGATATGATCGAAAATGAAGCTAGAGGATGTAAATTGTGGTTAATTGCGGAAAATTTCCGCATTGAACGGAAATTTAAGAAGTTAGGGTTCCAATTTTCACCATTCTGTCTGGCACTGTTACACCTAGTTAGAGGCCAAATTGGCCTTGGGTTAAAACATAAAAGTTGTATGGAATGATATTTTAGAGATGCCTACAAAATCTCAGGTCAATCGGAGCAACGTAGCTTGAGAAAAGACAGAATTACCCTTGCTGCCCTGGTTTTACCCGAATTTGAGAATTGCTTCTGTAATGGGTTATTTTGGTTGGGAATGCTTCAGAATTAGTTGTTGAGGTCTTCTGATAAATTGTATCCCTATTTCTTAGTTTTCGGATGGCTTTGGAATTACTGGATTTCGGCTTAGGTAGCCTGATTTATGATGTTTGCACCAGAATGCGATTTGTGAATCTGATTTTGCGGTTCTGGTGTAGTAGATTGCATTTTTGACCTGGTTACACTCGAAACTGGCTGAGTGACCTTCTGTAATATTGTATCCCTATCTCTTAGCTTCGAAACGGTGTATCTTACACCTCCATCCGATAATCTTAGTGCCATTGGTACCAAAACCGCAAAATGATGTCAAAAACTGTTTTTTTGGGTTAACAGTTAACTCCATTTCCGGATTTTTCTGGTTTCCTCTAATGCTTATGTATGCTTATGGAGCCCTATTTTGGTAGTATTTGGAATTGGTTTATGACTTGTAATCGAGTCTTATTGTGCTTATTTGAATATTTTAGGGCTTGACTTTCATTTCCGGACTTTTCCCTAGCTTGAATTGTACTTGTATTACTTGGAGCTTACTGAACGGCTATTGAATGAGCTTATTTTGTGTGTGACTTTGGGACTGGATGAGAAAAATAATGAAGCCATAAATGGCTGGAAATAGGAAAATACAAAGGGCGTGCTGCCCAAATTTTCGCTCAAGGGCTAAGCTTCTATTTCAACTTGTCTATTTTTCGTTTGGCAAATACTATGACCGTTTTCCATCTTAAAACATGATACCTTATCCATTTGAACCTTCAAATGTTTAGTTACTACTTCATACCAAATTATGGAGGTATGACCTAAGGTTTTCTCAGTCAAGACATGTAGGCTATAATACCTACTTGAATGTATATTGATTTTGAACCACATAAATGATTCCAAAAAATAATATTGCTGAGCCTATCTGGTTGGATTCCGACTTGACTTTGATTCAAGTGTTTTCCATTGGAACTGTTATAACCCTTTGAGTTTGGTTTATGACACCCTAGTTGTTTCCGTCCACAGATCCAAATGGCTTTATTTTCACTTTATCCGTTTTACTCGTAACTAGTCGAGTTCCTTGATTCCACTTACTTGTTTTGCTAGATGAATTGTAATATTCTTTCCCGTTGAATCATAGATTTTCTCGGTGACCGAGGGTAAGATCCGATAGGACATTTTGGACGTTATTTTGCATTCGGTGAGTGTTCCTTGTTTGTTGTATTTTCTTGACTTCATGGCTTGTATTAGTGTTTGATAACGTGTCAAGTGCTTTTAATGATTTCCAAAACGAGTTTTCTAGGCGAGTGTGTACTTTATCGCACTCAGCCTAAATGATTGTGAACTTTTCAATGATTGAACGATTGAAATGTTACTTGTGCATGAATGTAAGCCTTTTGGCTGAACTGGCCACTGCCCCTTGTTACCGATCGACTCGAGCCAGAAGCGGACTCGGTCGGGCGATATGGTGACCTGGGAAAACGTTTGGTATACTCGAGTATTACCTTGTAGGTTGGTGGAGGTTGGTGGAGCCTGGCCAATGCCCAGGAAGGGTTGAATGAAATGAACGAACGAACGAGGGTTTTATTGATAAATGAAAAATGCATTTTCAAATGAATGAAGGAAAGGGGAATGACAGGAGAATGAACGAACGAACGAATGAACGAATGAACGTATCCTTTTCATGTATGGTTTATTGTAAATGTTGTAACTGTTTCTTGACTTATCTTTTGATTTATGACTTGATTCTAGGTTCGGAACCTCACTGAGCTTTTAGCTCATCTCTTTAGTTTTGTTTTCCTTAACAGGGGAAGACGAGCAAGGACGAGAGCTCTGTATAGACTGGCTGGGTCTAGTTTTGATTTTATTTTGGTTCTCGCCCTAGTGCTTGGCACGGGCTGGTTGTATGGTGACTTGAGAACTTTTGTATTCTCGACAGTTGTACTTCTTTCTGAGATAGCAATGTATATAAGTTTTGTTTTAAGTTTTGGATCCTCGTTTTGCTCTTTCTTGTGGTTCTATTTCTGATTTGTGTGAGTGAACGACCGAGTCCCGACGAGAGTTGGGCAGGCGGCCCGCCGAACCCTCTGGTTCGCCTAAGGGGGAAGTGGGGCCGTCACAGTTGGTATCAGAGCTTAGGCTTCAGATCTCTGTAGTGTATCCTAGGCTAAAGTTTAGGATGCCAGACTGTGGGAATTCGATTTGACTTTAAAGTTAAGCAATTGAGGGATAAAACCTAGAGCCTGCTTCGCGTGGTCTCTGCGCGGAGTGAGCCTGGACTAAGTGGTGAATGAGTATAAAGGACTTAGTGCTCATTTGAGCATAAGCTATGAATTGTGAATGTTATAGGCCTTATATCTCTCTCATGGTATTTGAGGACCATAGATAGGTATGTCGGGTAGGAATTTCGATTGTAGATGGTTTACTCTTGGGACTGGCCAGCTCGAGATGTGAATTGTCTTATTTCGGATTCTCGTGCCCGAGTACCTTAGCGTTGAGGCGATGCTCAGTATTTGAGATTCGCATTTTGGGAAATGAACAAGCTTGGTCTGGCTAGAATGATATCAAGAGTCCAATGGACATCTAGTGGGATAGAAAGTGACGTGAGAGACCGGACGGGGTTAACATGGTGTGGGGCAACGTATCCCTTTTCTTTTGATGCACCCATATATGGCTACTACATGACGTTAGCATGTGAATTCGTGTATATATTATCTGTCAAACTTGATATGTATTTGTGATATGTATTTGTGTATTTGATTATCTGCCTCCTTGATCTGGCGTGTTATGTGCGTATATGTTTACTTGTGTATTTGGTATATTGGAATTGGTGCTTATTTAATTTACTGTGTTTATTCACTAAAATACCTTTTGGGGAAAAGAAAAGAAAAGAGAGAGGGAAAAACATATCTATAGACGGGAGACGTAGTCGTGGACGTGGTCGAGGCCGGGGAACTGAGCGGACCCCGGAATCAAGAGGAGAAAGGGAAACGTCAGCCGAGCAAGGGCAGGGATCAAGAGCTGCGACTGGAGACCAAATGGCAACGGCAATGCAACAAATGACGGATATCTTGGCAAGACTAGTGGATCAACAAGGCCAAATACCCGTAAACCAAAATCGAAACCCTGAGATGGGCGAGGATAAGGCTCTTGAAAGGTTCCAAAAATTTGCTCCGCCAAAATTCCTTGAAGGGCCCGATCCGGACGTGGCTGAACAATGGATAGAAACCATGGTTAATATCTTCACAGCCCTAAACTACACTGAGCAAAGGCAAGTGAACTTTGCAGTATTTCAATTTGAGGGACCGGCCCGATCATGGTGGAACGTAATTAGAGCAAAGTGGGAAAGAGAACAGATCATCTGGACATGGGCGAACTTCATACGAGAATTTAACGAGAAATACCTCCCACCTTTAGTCCAAGAAAGGAGGGAGGAGGAGTTTATTGGGTTACGCCAGGGAACGTTAAGTGTGGCTGAATATGAAACAAGATTTACAAGATTATCCAAGTTTGCTTCTGAACTGGTAGCCACTGAACGGCGAAGAGTAAGACGGTTTATACAGGGACTGAATTTGGACATCAAAGAGGCGTTAGCCGCGGTGCAAGTGAATACCTTTACGGAGGCCCTTGAGAAGGCTCAACGAATCGAGAATGCAAAGGCACAAGTAAAAGCCTCCCAAACTCGGAAAAGAGGTGCAGTTGGTAGTGTGATTGAAGAACCTCCTAGTGAATCAATAGCACCTTCTAAAATGCAGAAAGTGAACTTTTTGTCCTCCCCGCCATGGACAGTAGGGGCGGGAAATGAAAGGTCTATGAAAGGAAGCCAAACCGGACATGGGGAGACTTCTCCAGAAAGCCAAAAGATGGCTTCCTACTTGACTTGTGGCTATTGCGGAAAGGCCAATCATACCGAGAACGATTGTTGGCGGAAAGGGCGGAAGTGCTTGATTTGTGGGAGTGGTGAGCACCAAGTTAGCAACTGTCCGAGGAGACAGTCACGCGGAGGTAGTATTCCGCAACTGGAAGGAGCTAAAGCAAAACAAGCAAATGAAAGATGGAACCGAACTAGGGGGCCAGCAAAAGTGTACGCGTTAGGCAACCAAACAGTTCCGGACTCGTCTGAGGCAAATGAAGGTAAAATTTCGAGGGCGAAATTTTTTAAGGGGGAGAGGGTGTGAGGACTCGAAAATTTACCGAATTTCTAGGCTTTATTATCATTTTTCTAGTATAAGTTAGTTCATGTGAAATTAAGAGTGTATATCGAATGTGGGACCCGCTAGTGCGAAATGTTCGGAAAAATTCGGCCAATTAGGTTAAGTTTTGGATACCGGATTTATTTTACCAAGTGCTAAGAGATAATTAAAGGTTGTTATATGGATGAGAGTGGAGAGACAAAAAGATAGCCAAGCATTAATGAGAATGACAAGTGTCTCTTTGTGATTTGGTTAGACTTTGACCTTTGGACCAACTTTACCAATAAATCAAAATTGACCAAAAACATCTTCAATCTTCTAGCATCTTGGCCGAATTCTTGAGGAGGAAAAACAAGAAGAAAGCCTTCAACTCCAACTCCATTTCTTGCTCAATCTTGTGAATCAACCGTTAAAATTTCAAATTCCTCCACAAAAGTCACTTGTTTAGGAAGATTGAAGGTAGTGGTGGAGTGATTGGAGAAGGGAAAGGACTAAGCCATCACCTTTCTTGAGATTTCAAGGTATCATGTCTAGCAATCCTTTCTTTGTTCTTAATAATGTTTAATTAGTGACTTGTGTTAGTCATAGAGTTGGATTTGTGCAAGGTTTTGTGACTTTTGGTGAAGATTGGTGAATTTTCATAATTATTCATGATTTTTCTGTTTTAATATGATTCATATGTTGTGGCCATGGATGATGATTGGATATGATCGAAAATGAAGCTAGAGGATGTAAATTGTGGTTAATTGCGGAAAATTTCCGCATTGAACGGAAATTTAAGAAGTTAGGGTTCCAATTTTCACCATTCTGTCTGGCACTGTTACACCTAGTTAGAGGCCAAATTGGCCTTGGGTTAAAACATAAAAGTTGTATGGAATGATATTTTAGAGATGCCTACAAAATCTCAGGTCAATCGGAGCAACGTAGCTTGAGAAAAGACAGAATTACCCTTGCTGCCCTGGTTTTACCCGAATTTGAGAATTGCTTCTGTAATGGGTTATTTTGGTTGGGAATGCTTCAGAATTAGTTGTTGAGGTCTTCTGATAAATTGTATCCCTATTTCTTAGTTTTCGGATGGCTTTGGAATTACTGGATTTCGGCTTAGGTAGCCTGATTTATGATGTTTGCACCAGAATGCGATTTGTGAATCTGATTTTGCGGTTCTGGTGTAGTAGATTGCATTTTTGACCTGGTTACACTCGAAACTGGCTGAGTGACCTTCTGTAATATTGTATCCCTATCTCTTAGCTTCGAAACGGTGTATCTTACACCTCCATCCGATAATCGTAGTGCCATTGGTACCAAAACCGCAAAATGATGTCAAAAACTGTTTTTTTGGGTTAACAGTTAACTCCATTTCTGGAATTTTCTGGTTTCCTCTAATGCTTATGTATGCTTATGGAGCCCTATTTTGGTAGTATTTGGAATTGGTTTATGACTTGTAATCGAGTCTTA